>NC_140990.1:351025796-351193658 GCF_052327205.1 Somniosus microcephalus | reverse complement strand
GTTGAATGGAAGGGTTAGTGTACTGGAGGGATAGGGTTGAATGGAAGGGTTAGTGTACTGGAGGGATAGGGTTGAAAGGAAGAGTTAGTGTACTGGAGAGATAGGGTTGAATGGAAGAGTTAGTGTACTGGAGGGATAGGGTTGAATGGAAGGGTTAGTGTACTGGAGGGATAGGGTTGAATGGAAGAGTTAGTGTACTGGAGGGATAGGGTTGAATGGAAGGGTTAGTGTACTGGAGGGATAGGGTTGAATGGAAGGGTTAGTGTACTGGAGGGATAGGGTTGAATGGAAGGGTTAGTGTACTGGAGGGATAGGGTTGAATGGAAGGGTTAGTGTACTGGAGGGATAGGGTTGAATGGAAGAGTTAGTCTACTGGAGGGATAGGGTTGAATGGAAGGGTTAGTGTACTGGAGGGATAGGGTTGAATGGAAGAGTTAGTGTACTGGAGAGATAGGGTTGAATGGAAGTATTAGTGTACTGGAGGGATAGGGTTGAATGGAAGAGTTAGTGTACTGGAGAGATAGGGTTGAATGGAAGGGTTAGTGTACTGGAGGGATAGGGTTGAATGGAAGGGTTAGTGTACTGGAGGGATAGGGTTGAATGGAAGAGTTAGTGTACTGGAGGGATAGGGTTGAATGGAAGGGTGAGTGTACTGGAGGGATAGGGTTGAATGGAAGGGTTAGTGTACTGGAGGGATAGGGATGAATGGAAGGGTTAGTGTACTGGAGGGATAGGGTTGAATGGAAGGGTTAGTGTACTGGAGAGATAGGGTTGAATGGAAGGGTTAGTGTACTGGAGGGATAGGTTTGAATGGAAGGGTTAGTGTATTGGAGGGATAGGGTTGAATGGAAGGGTTAGTGTACTGGAGGGATAGGGTTGAATGGAAGAGTTAGTGTACTGGAGGGATAGAGTTGAATGGAAGGGTTAGTGTACTGGAGGGATAGGGTTGAATGGAAGGGTTACTGTACTGGAGGGATATGGTTGAATGGAAGGGTTAGTGTACTGGAGGGATAGGGTTGAATGGAAGGGTTAGTGTACTGGAGGGATAGGGTTGAATGGAAGGGTTAGTGTACTGGAGGGATAGGGTTGAATGGAAGAGTTAGTGTACTGGAGGGATAGGGTTGAATGGAAGGGTTGGTGTACTGGAGGGACAGGGTTGAATGGAAGAGTTAGTGTACTGGAGGGATAGGGTTGAATGGAAGGATTAGTGTACTGGAGGGGCAGGGTTGAATGGAAGGGTAAGTGTACTGGAGAGATAGGGTTGAATGGAAGAGTTAGTGTACTGGAGGGATAGGGTTGAATGGAAGGGTTAGTGTACTGGAGGGATATGGTTGAGTGGAAGGGTTAGTGTACTGGAGGGATAGGGCTGAATGGAAGGGTTAGTGTACTGGAGGGATAGGGTTGAATGGAAGGGTTAGTGTACTGGAGGGATAGGGTTGAATGGAAGAGTTAGTGTACTGGAGGGATAGAGTTGAATGGAAGGGTTAGTGTACTGGAGGGATAGGGTTGAATGGAAGGGTTAGTGTACTGGAGGGATAGGGTTGAATGGAAGGGTTAGTGTACTGGAGGGATAGGGTTGAATGGAAGGGTGAGTGTACTGGAGGGGCATGGTTGAATGGAAGGGTTAGTGTACTGGAGGGATAGGGTTGAATGGAAGGGTTAGTTTACTGGAGGGATCGGGTTGAATGGAAGGGTTAGTGTACTGGAGGGATAGGGTTGAATGGAAGAGTTATTGTACTGGAGGGATAGGGTTGAATGGAAGGGTTAGTGTACTGGAGGGATAGTGTTGAATGGAAGGGTTAGTGTACTGGAGAGATAGGGTTGAATGGTAGAGTTAGTGTACTGGAGGGATAGGGTTGAATGGAAGGGTTAGTGTACTGGAGGGATAGAGTTGAATGGAAGGGTTAGTGTCCTGGAGGGAAAGGGTTGAATGGAAGGGTTAGTGTACCGGAGGGATAGAGTTGAATGGAAGGGTTAGTGTACTGGAGGGATAGGGTTGGATGGAAGAGTTAGTGTACTGGAGAGATAGGGTTGAATGGAAGGGTTAGTATACTGGAGGGATAGGGTTGAATGGAAGAGTTAGTGTACTGGAGGGATACGGTTGAATGGAAGGGTTAGTGTACTGGAGGGATAGGGTTGAATGGAAGGGTTAGTGTACTGGAGGGATAGGGTTGAATGGAAGGGTTAGTGTACTGGAGGGATCGGGTTGAATGGAAGGGTTAGTGTACTGGAGGGATAGAGTTGAATTGGAGGGTTAGTGTACTGGAGGGATAGGGTTGAATGGAAGGGTTTATGTACTGGAGGGATAGGGCTGAATGGAAGGGTTAGTGTACTGGAGGGATAGGGCTGAATGGAAGGGTTAGTGTACTGGAGGGATAGGGTTGAATGGAAGGGTTAGTGTACTGGAGGGATATGGTTGAATGGAAGAGTTAGTGTACTGGAGGGATAGGGTTGAATGGAAGGGTTAGTGTACTGGAGGGATAGGGTTGAATGGAAGAGTTAGTGTACTGGAGGGATAGAGTTGAATGGAAGGGTTAGTGTACTGGAGGGATAGGGTTGAATGGAAGAGTTAGTGTGCTGGAGGGATAGGGTTGGATGGAAGGGTTAGTGTACTGGAGGGATAGGGTTGAATGGAAGAGTTAGTGTACTGGAGGGATAGAGTTGAATGGAAGGGTTAGTGTACTGGAGGGATAGGGTTGAATGGAAGGGTTAGTGTACTGGAGGGATAGGGTTGAATGGAAGGGTTAGTGTACTGGAGGGATAGGGTTGAATGGAAGGGTAAGTGTACTGGAGGGATAGAGTTGAATGGAAGGGTTAGTGTACTGGAGGGATACAGTTGAATGGAAGGGTTAGTGTACTGGAGGGATAGGGTTGAATGGAAGAGTTAGTCTACTGGAGGGAAAGGGTTGAATGGAAGAGTTAGTGTACTGGAGGGATAGGCTTGAATGGAAGGGTAAGTGTACTGGAGGGATAGGGCTGAATGGAAGGGTTAGTGTACTGGAGGGATAGGGTTGAATGGAAGAGTTAGTGTACTGGAGGGATAGAGTTGAATGGAAGGGTTAGTGTACTGGAGGGATAGGGTTGAATGGAAGGGTTAGTGTACTGGAGGGATAGGGTTGAATGGAAGGGTTAGTGTACTGGAGGGATAGGGTTGAATGGAAGGGTTAGTGTACTGGAGGGATAGGGTTGAAAGGAAGAGTTAATGTACTGGAGAGATAGGGTTGAATGGAAGAGTTAGTGTACTGGAGGGATAGGGTTGAATGGAAGGGTTAGTGTACTGGAGGGATAGGGTTGAATGGAAGAGTTAGTGTACTGGAGGGATAGGGTTGAATGGAAGGGTTAGTGTACTGGAGGGATAGGGTTGAATGGAAGGGTTAGTGTACTGGAGGGATAGGGTTGAATGGAAGGGTTAGTGTACTGGAGGGATAGGGTTGAATGGAAGGGTTAATGTACTGGAGGGATAGGGTTGAATGGAAGAGTTAGTGTACTGGAGGGATAGGGTTGAATGGAAGGGTTAGTGTGCTGGAGGGATAGGGTTGAATGGATGAGTTAGTGTACTGGAGGGATAGGGTTGAATGGAAGGGTTAGTGTACTGGAGGGATAGGGTTGAATGGAAGAGTTAGTGTACTGGAGGGATAGGGTTGAATGTAAGGGTTAGTGTACTGGAGGGATAGGGTTGAATGGAAGAGTTAGTGTACTGGAGGGATAGGGTTGAATGGAAGAGTTAGTGTACTGGAGGGATAAGGTTGAATGGAAGGGTTAGTGTACTGGAGGGATAGGGTTGAATGGAAGGGTTAGTGTGCTGGAGGGATGGGGTTGAATGGAAGGGTTAGTGCACTGGAGGGATAGGGTTGAATGGAAGGGTTAGTGTACTGGAGGGATACGGTTGAATGGAAGAGTTAGTGTACTGGAGAGATAGGGTTGAATGGAAGTATTAGTGTACTGGAGGTATAGGGTTGAATGGAAGAGTTAGTGTACTGGAGAGATAGGGTTGAATGGAAGGGTTAGTGTACTGGAGGGATAGGGTTGAATGGAAGGGTTAGTGTACTGGAGGGATAGGGTTGAATGGAAGAGTTAGTGTACTGGAGGGATAGGGTTGAATGGAAGGGTGAGTGTACTGGAGGGATAGGGTTGAATGGAAGGGTTAGTGTACTGGAGGGATAGGGATGAATGGAAGGGTTAGTGCACTGGAGGGATAGGGTTGAATGGAAGGGTTAGTGTACTGGAGAGATAGGGTTGAATGGAAGGGTTAGTGTACTGGAGGGATGGGTTTGAATGGAAGTGTTAGTGTACTGGAGGGATAGGGTAGAATGGAAGAGTTAGTGTACTGGAGGGATAGGGTTGAATGGAAGGGTTAGTGTACTGGAGGGATAGGGTTGAATGGATGAGTTAGTGTACTGGAGGGATAGGGTTGAATGGAAGGTTTAGTGTACTGGAGGGATAGGGTTCAATGGAAGAGTTAGTGTACTGGAGGGATAGGGTTGAATGGAAGGGTAAGTGTACCGGAGGGATAGGGTTGAATGGAAGAGTTAGTGTACTGGAGGGATAGGGTTGAATGGAAGGGTTAGTGTACTGGAGGGATAGGGTTGAATGGAAGAGTTAGTGTACTGGAGGGATAGGGTTGAATGGAAGAGTTAGTGTACTGGAGGGATAGGGTTGAATGGAAGGGTTAGTGTACTGGAGGGATAGGGTTGAATGGAAGAGTTAGTGTACTGGAGGGATAGGGTTGAATGGAAGAGTTAGTGTACTGGAGGGATAGGGTTGAATGGAAGGGTTAGTGTGCTGGAGGGATGGGGTTGAATGGAAGGGTTAGTGTACTGGAGGGATAGGGGTGAATGGAAGAGTTAGTGTACTGGAGGGATGGGGTTGAATGGAAGGGTTAGTGTACCGGAGGGTTGGGTTGAATGGGAGGGTTAGTGTACTGGAGGGACAGGGTTGAATGGAAGAGTTAGTGTACTGGAGGGATAGGGTTGAATGGAAGAGTTAGTGTCCTGGAGGGATAGGGTGAATGGAAGGGTTAGTGTACTGGAGGGATAGGGTTGAATGGAAGGGTTAGTGTACTGGAGGGATAGGGTTGAATGGAAGGGTTAGTGTACTGGAGGGATAGGGTTGAATGGAAGAGTTAGTGTACTGGAGGGATAGGGTTGAATGGAAGGGCAAGTGTACTGGAGGGATAGAGTGAAATGGAAGGGTTAGTGTCCTGGAGGGACAGGGTTGAATGGAAGGGTTAGTGTACTGGAGGGATAGGGTTGGATGGAAGAGTTAGTGTACTGGAGGGATAGGGTTGAATGGAAGGGTTAGTGTACTGGAGGGATAGGGTTGAATGGAAGTGTTAGTGTACTGGAGGGATAGGGTTGAATGGAAGGGTTAGTGTACTGGAGGGATAGGGTTGAATGGAAGGGTTAGTGCACTGGAGGGATAGAGTTGAATGGAAGGGTTAGTGTACTGGAGGGATAGGGTTGAATGGATGAGTTAGTGTACTGGAGGGATAGGGTTGAATGGAAGGGTTAGTGTGCTGGAGGGATAGGGTTGAATGGATGAGTTAGTGTACTGGAGGGATAGGTTTGAATGGAAGGGTTAGTGTACTGGAGGGATAGGGTTGAATGGAAGAGTTAGTGTACTGGAGGGATAGGGTTGAATGGAAGGGTTAGTGTGCTGGAGGGATAGGGTTGAATGGATGAGTTAGTGTACTGGAGGGATAGGGTTGAATGGAAGGGTTAGTGTACTGGAGGGATAGGGTTGAATGGAAGAGTTAGTGTACTGGAGGGATAGGGTTGAATGTAAGGGTTAGTGTACTGGAGGGATAGGGTTGAATGGAAGGGTTAGTGTACTGGAGGGATAGGGTTGAATGGAAGGGTTAGTGTGCTGGAGGGATGGGGTTGAATGGAAGGGTTAGTGCACTGGAGGGATAGGGGTGAATGGAAGAGTTAGTGTACTGGAGGGATAGGGGTGAATGCAAGAGATAGTGTACTGAAGGGATAGGGGTGAATGGAAGAGTTAGTGTACTGGAGGGATAGGGTGAATGGAAGGGTTAGTGTACTGGAGGGATAGGGTGAATGGAAGGGTTAGTGTACTGGAGGGATAGGGTGAATGGAAGAGTTAGTGTACTGGAGGGATAGGGTTGAATGGAAGAGTTAGTGTACTGGAGGGATAGGGTTGAATGGAAGGGTTAGTGTACTGGAGGGATAGGGTTGAATGGAAGAGTTAGTGTACTGGAGGGATAGGGTTGAATGGAAGGGTTAGTGCGCTGGAGGGATGGGGTTGAATGGAGGGGTTAGTGTACTGGAGGGATAGGGGTGAATGGAAGAGTTAGTGTACTGGAGGGATAGGGGTGAATGGAAGAGTTAGTGTACTGGAGGGATAGGGTTGAATGGAAGAGTTAGTGTACTGGAGGGATAGGGGTGAATGGAAGAGTTAGTTTACTGGACGGATAGGGTGAATGGAAGGGTTAGTGTACTGGAGGGATAGGGTGAATGGAAGGGTTAGTGTACTGGAGGGATAGGGGTGAATGGAAGAGTTAGTGTACTGGAGGGATAGGGTGAATGGAAGGGTTAGTGTACTGGAGGGATAGGGTTGAATGGAAGAGTTAGTGTACTGGAGGGATAGGGTTGAATGGAAGGTTTAGTGTACTGGAGGGATAGGGGTGAATGGAAGGGTGAGTGTACTGGAGGGATAGGGTTGAATGGAAGGGTTAGTGTACTGGAGGGATAGGGTTGAATGGAAGGGTTAGTGTACTGGAGGGATAGGGTTGAATGGAAGGGTTAGTGCACTGGAGGGATAGGGTTGAATGGAAGGGTTAGTTTACTGGAGGGATGGGGTTGAATGGAAGGGTTAGTGTACTGGAGGGATAGGGTCGAATGGAAGGGTTAGTGCACTGGAGGGATAGGTTTGAATGGAAGGGTTAGTGTACTGGAGGGATAGGGTTGAATGGAAGGGTTAGTGCACTGGAGGGATAGGGTGAATGGAAGGGTTAGTGTACTGGAGGGATAGGGGTGAATGGAAGAGTTAGTGTACTGGAGGGATAGGGTGAATGGAAGGGTTAGTGTACTGGAGGGATAGGGTTGAATGGAAGAGTTAGTGTACTGGAGGGATAGGGTTGAATGGAAGGGTTAGTGCACTGGAGGGATAGGGTTGATTGGAAGAGTTAGTGTACTGGAGGGATAGGGTTGAATGGAAGGGTTCGTGTACTGGAGGGATAGGGGTGAATGGAAAGGTTAGTGTACTGGAGGGATAGGGTTGAATGGAAGGGTTAGTGTACTGGAGGGATAGGGTTGAATGGAAGGGTTAGTGTACTGGAGGGATAGGGTTGAACGGAAGGGTTAGTGCACTGGAGGGATAGGGTTGAATGGAAGGGTTAGTATACTGGAGGGATGGGGTTGAATGGAAGGGTTAGTGTGCTGGAGGGATAGGGTTGAATGGAAGGGTTAGTGCACTGGAGGGATAGGGTTGAATGGAAGGGTTAGTATACTGGAGGGATAGGGTTGAATGGAAGGGTTAGTGCACTGGAGGGATAGGGTGAATGGAAGGGTTAGTGTATTGGAGGGATAGGGTTGAATGGAAGGGTTAGTGCACTGGAAGGATAGGGTTGAATGGAACGGTTAGTGTACTGGAGGGATAGGGTTGAATGGAAGGGTTAGTGTACTGGAGGGATAGGGTTGAATGGAAGGGTTAGTGTACTGGAGGGATAGGGTTGAATGGAAGAGTTAGTGTACTGGAGGGATAGGGTTGAATGGAAGAGGTAGTGTACTGGAGGGATAGGGTTGAATGGAAGGGTTAGTGTACTGGAGGGATAGGGTTGAATGGAAGAGGTAGTGTACTGGAGGGATAGGGTTGAATGGAAGGGTTAGTGTCCTGGAGGGATAGGGTTGAATGGAAGAGTTAGTGTACTGGAGGGATAGGGTTGAATGGAAGAGTTAGTGTGCTGGAGGGATAGGGTTGAATGGAAGGGTTAGTGTACTGGAGGGATAGGGTTGAATGGAAGAGTTAGTGTACTGGAGGGATAGAGTTGAATGGAAGGGTTAGTGTACTGAAGGGATAGGGTTGAATGGAAGGGTTAGTGTACTGGAGGGATAGAGTTGAATGGAAGGGTTAGTGTACTGGAGGGATAGGGTTGAATGGAAGGGTAAGTGTACTGGAGGGATAGAGTTGAATGGAAGGGTTAGTGTACTGGAGGGATAGAGTTGAATGGAAGGGTTAGTGTACTGGAGGGATAGGGTTGAATGGAAGAGTTAGTCTACTGGAGGGAAAGGGCTGAATGGAAGAGTTAGTGTACTGGAGGGATAGGGTTGAATGGAAGGGTAAGTGTACTGGAGGGATAGGGCTGAATGGAAGGGTTAGTGTACTGGAGGGATAGGGTTGAATGGAAGAGTTGGTGTACTGGAGGGATAGAGTTGAACGGAAGGGTTAGTGTACTGGAGGGATAGGGTTGAATGGAAGGGTTAGTGTACTGGAGGGATAGGGTTGAATGGAAGGGTTAGTGTACTGGAGGGATAGGGTTGAATGGAAGGGTTAGTGTACTGGAGGGATAGGGTTGAAAGGAAGAGTTAGTGTACTGGAGAGATAGGGTTGAATGGAAGAGTTAGTGTACTGGAGGGATAGGGTTGAATGGAAGGGTTAGTGTACTGGAGGGATAGGGTTGAATGGAAGAGTTAGTGTACTGGAGGGATAGGGTTGAATGGAAGGGTTAGTGTACTGGAGGGATAGGGTTGAATGGAAGGGTTAGTGTACTGGAGGGATAGGGTTGAATGGAAGGGTTAGTGTACTGGAGGGATAGGGTTGAATGGAAGGGTTAGTGTACTGGAGGGATAGGGTTGAATGGAAGAGTTAGTGTACTGGAGGGATAGGGTTGAATGGAAGGGTTAGTGTACTGGAGGGATACGGTTGAATGGAAGAGGTAGTGTACTGGAGAGATAGGGTTGAATGGAAGTATTAGTGTACTGGAGGGATAGGGTTGAATGGAAGAGTAAGTGTACTGGAGAGATAGGGTTGAATGGAAGGGTTAGTGTACTGGAGGGATAGGGTTGAATGGAAGGGTTAGTGTACTGGAGGGATAGGGTTGAATGGAAGAGTTAGTGTACTGGAGGGATAGGGTTGAATGGAAGGGTGAGTGTACTGGAGGGATAGGGTTGAATGGAAGGGTTAGTGTACTGGAGGGATAGGGATGAATGGAAGGGTTAGTGTACTGGAGGGATAGGGTTGAATGGAAGGGTTAGTGTCCTGGAGAGACAGGGTTGAATGGAAGGGTTAGTGTGCTGGAGGGATAGGTTTGAATGGAAGGGTTAGTGTACTGGAGGGATAGGTTTGAATGGAAGAGTTAGTGTACTGGAGGGATAGGGTTGAATGGAAGGGTTAGTGTACTGGAGGGATAGGGTTGAATGGATGAGTTAGTGTACTGGAGGGATAGGGTTGAATGGAAGGGTTAGTGTACTGGAGGGATAGGGTTGAATGGAAGAGTTAGTGTACTGGAGGGATAGGGTTGAATGGAAGGGTAAGTGTACTGGAGGGATAGGGTTGAATGGAAGAGTTAGTGTACTGGAGGGATAGGGTTGAATGGAAGGGTTAGTGCACTGGAGGGATAGGGTGAATGGAAGGGTTAGTGTACTGGAGGGATAGGGGTGAATGGAAGAGTTAGTGTACTGGAGGGATAGGGTGAATGGAAGGGTTAGTGTACTGGAGGGATAGGGTTGAATGGAAGAGTTAGTGTACTGGAGGGATAGGGTTGAATGGAAGGGTTAGTGCACTGGAGGGATAGGGTTGATTGGAAGAGTTAGTGTACTGGAGGGATAGGGTTGAATGGAAGGGTTCGTGTACTGGAGGGATAGGGGTGAATGGAAAGGTTAGTGTACTGGAGGGATAGGGTTGAATGGAAGGGTTAGTGTACTGGAGGGATAGGGTTGAATGGAAGGGTTAGTGTACTGGAGGGATAGGGTTGAACGGAAGGGTTAGTGCACTGGAGGGATAGGGTTGAATGGAAGGGTTAGTATACTGGAGGGATGGGGTTGAATGGAAGGGTTAGTGTACTGGAGGGATAGGGTTGAATGGAAGGGTTAGTGCACTGGAGGGATAGGGTTGAATGGAAGGGTTAGTATACTGGAGGGATAGGGTTGAATGGAAGGGTTAGTGCACTGGAGGGATAGGGTGAATGGAAGGGTTAGTGTATTGGAGGGATAGGGTTGAATGGAAGGGTTAGTGCACTGGAAGGATAGGGTTGAATGGAACGGTTAGTGTACTGGAGGGATAGGGTTGAATGGAAGGGTTAGTGTACTGGAGGGATAGGGTTGAATGGAAGGGTTAGTGTACTGGAGGGATAGGGTTGAATGGAAGAGTTAGTGTACTGGAGGGATAGGGTTGAATGGAAGAGGTAGTGTACTGGAGGGATAGGGTTGAATGGAAGGGTTAGTGTACTGGAGGGATAGGGTTGAATGGAAGAGGTAGTGTACTGGAGGGATAGGGTTGAATGGAAGGGTTAGTGTCCTGGAGGGATAGGGTTGAATGGAAGAGTTAGTGTACTGGAGGGATAGGGTTGAATGGAAGAGTTAGTGTGCTGGAGGGATAGGGTTGAATGGAAGGGTTAGTGTACTGGAGGGATAGGGTTGAATGGAAGAGTTAGTGTACTGGAGGGATAGAGTTGAATGGAAGGGTTAGTGTACTGAAGGGATAGGGTTGAATGGAAGGGTTAGTGTACTGGAGGGATAGAGTTGAATGGAAGGGTTAGTGTACTGGAGGGATAGGGTTGAATGGAAGGGTAAGTGTACTGGAGGGATAGAGTTGAATGGAAGGGTTAGTGTACTGGAGGGATAGAGTTGAATGGAAGGGTTAGTGTACTGGAGGGATAGGGTTGAATGGAAGAGTTAGTCTACTGGAGGGAAAGGGTTGAATGGAAGAGTTAGTGTACTGGAGGGATAGGGTTGAATGGAAGGGTAAGTGTACTGGAGGGATAGGGCTGAATGGAAGGGTTAGTGTACTGGAGGGATAGGGTTGAATGGAAGAGTTGGTGTACTGGAGGGATAGAGTTGAACGGAAGGGTTAGTGTACTGGAGGGATAGGGTTGAATGGAAGGGTTAGTGTACTGGAGGGATAGGGTTGAATGGAAGGGTTAGTGTACTGGAGGGATAGGGTTGAATGGAAGGGTTAGTGTACTGGAGGGATAGGGTTGAAAGGAAGAGTTAGTGTACTGGAGAGATAGGGTTGAATGGAAGAGTTAGTGTACTGGAGGGATAGGGTTGAATGGAAGGGTTAGTGTACTGGAGGGATAGGGTTGAATGGAAGAGTTAGTGTACTGGAGGGATAGGGTTGAATGGAAGGGTTAGTGTACTGGAGGGATAGGGTTGAATGGAAGGGTTAGTGTACTGGAGGGATAGGGTTGAATGGAAGGGTTAGTGTACTGGAGGGATAGGGTTGAATGGAAGGGTTAGTGTACTGGAGGGATAGGGTTGAATGGAAGAGTTAGTGTACTGGAGGGATAGGGTTGAATGGAAGGGTTAGTGTACTGGAGGGATACGGTTGAATGGAAGAGTTAGTGTACTGGAGAGATAGGGTTGAATGGAAGTATTAGTGTACTGGAGGGATAGGGTTGAATGGAAGAGTAAGTGTACTGGAGAGATAGGGTTGAATGGAAGGGTTAGTGTACTGGAGGGATAGGGTTGAATGGAAGGGTTAGTGTACTGGAGGGATAGGGTTGAATGGAAGAGTTAGTGTACTGGAGGGATAGGGTTGAATGGAAGGGTGAGTGTACTGGAGGGATAGGGTTGAATGGAAGGGTTAGTGTACTGGAGGGATAGGGATGAATGGAAGGGTTAGTGTACTGGAGGGATAGGGTTGAATGGAAGGGTTAGTGTCCTGGAGAGACAGGGTTGAATGGAAGGGTTAGTGTGCTGGAGGGATAGGTTTGAATGGAAGGGTTAGTGTACTGGAGGGATAGGTTTGAATGGAAGAGTTAGTGTACTGGAGGGATAGGGTTGAATGGAAGGGTTAGTGTACTGGAGGGATAGGGTTGAATGGATGAGTTAGTGTACTGGAGGGATAGGGTTGAATGGAAGGGTTAGTGTACTGGAGGGATAGGGTTGAATGGAAGAGTTAGTGTACTGGAGGGATAGGGTTGAATGGAAGGGTAAGTGTACTGGAGGGATAGGGTTGAATGGAAGAGTTAGTGTACTGGAGGGATAGGGTTGAATGGAAGGGTTAGTGTACTGGAGGGATAGGGTTGAATGGAAGAGTTAGTGTACTGGAGGGATAGGGTTGAATGGAAGAGTTAGTGTACTGGAGGGATAGGGTTGAATGGAAGGGTTAGTGTACTGGAGGGATAGGGTTGAATGGAAGAGTTAGTGTACTGGAGGGATAGGGTTGAATGGAAGAGTTAGTGTACTGGAGGGATAGGGTTGAATGGAAGGGTTAGTGTGCTGGAGGGATGGGGTTGAATGGAAGGGTTAGTGTACTGGAGGGATAGGGGTGAATGGAAGAGTTAGTGTACTGGAGGGATGGGGTTGAATGGAAGGGTTAGTGTACCGGAGGGTTGGGTTGAATGGGAGGGTTAGTGTACTGGAGGGACAGGGTTGAATGGAAGAGTTAGTGTACTGGAGGGATAGGGTTGAATGGAAGAGTTAGTGTCCTGGAGGGATAGGGTGAATGGAAGGGTTAGTGTACTGGAGGGATAGGGTTGAATGGAAGGGTTAGTGTACTGGAGGGATAGGGTTGAATGGAAGGGTTAGTGTACTGGAGGGATAGGGTTGAATGGAAGAGTTAGTGTACTGGAGGGATAGGGTTGAATGGAAGGGTAAGTGTACTGGAGGGATAGAGTTAAATGGAAGGGTTAGTGTCCTGGAGGGACAGGGTTGAATGGAAGGGTTAGTGTACTGGAGGGATAGGGTTGGATGGAAGAGTTAGTGTACTGGAGGGATAGGGTTGAATGGAAGGGTTAGTGTACTGGAGGGATAGGGTTGAATGGAAGGGTTAGTGTACTGGAGGGATAGGGTTGAATGGAAGGGTTAGTGTACTGGAGGGATAGGGTTGAATGGAAGGGTTAGTGCACTGGAGGGATAGAGTTGAATGGAAGGGTTAGTGTACTGGAGGGATAGGGTTGAATGGATGAGTTAGTGTACTGGAGGGATAGGGTTGAATGGAAGGGTTAGTGTGCTGGAGGGATAGGGTTGAATGGATGAGTTAGTGTACTGGAGGGATAGGTTTGAATGGAAGGGTTAGTGTACTGGAGGGATATGGTTGAATGGAAGAGTTAGTGTACTGGAGGGATAGGGTTGAATGGAAGGGTTAGTGTGCTGGAGGGATAGGGTTGAATGGATGAGTTAGTGTACTGGAGGGATAGGGTTGAATGGAAGGGTTAGTGTACTGGAGGGATAGGGTTGAATGGAAGAGTTAGTGTACTGGAGGGATAGGGTTGAATGTAAGGGTTAGTGTACTGGAGGGATAGGGTTGAATGGAAGAGTTAGTGTACTGGAGGGATAGGGGTGAATGGAAGAGTTAGTGTACTGGAGGGATGGGGTTGAATGGAAGGGTTAGTGTACCGGAGGGTTGGGTTGAATGGGAGGGTTAGTGTACTGGAGGGACAGGGTTGAATGGAAGAGTTAGTGTACTGGAGGGATAGGGTTGAATGGAAGAGTTAGTGTCCTGGAGGGATAGGGTGAATGGAAGGGTTAGTGTACTGGAGGGATAGGGTTGAATGGAAGGGTTAGTGT
Organism: Somniosus microcephalus; assembly: GCF_052327205.1. Classification (NCBI taxonomy): domain Eukaryota; kingdom Metazoa; phylum Chordata; class Chondrichthyes; order Squaliformes; family Somniosidae; genus Somniosus; species Somniosus microcephalus. The sequence goes on along the minus strand of NC_140990.1, from coordinate 351,179,970 downwards.
ACTGGAGGGATAGGGTTGAATGGAAGGGTTAGTGTACTGGAGGGATAGGGTTGAATGGAAGAGTTAGTGTACTGGAGGGATAGGGTTGAATGGAAGGGTAAGTGTACTGGAGGGATAGAGTTAAATGGAAGGGTTAGTGTCCTGGAGGGACAGGGTTGAATGGAAGGGTTAGTGTACTGGAGGGATAGGGTTGGATGGAAGAGTTAGTGTACTGGAGGGATAGGGTTGAATGGAAGGGTTAGTGTACTGGAGGGATAGGGTTGAATGGAAGGGTTAGTGTACTGGAGGGATAGGGTTGAATGGAAGGGTTAGTGTACTGGAGGGATAGGGTTGAATGGAAGGGTTAGTGCACTGGAGGGATAGAGTTGAATGGAAGGGTTAGTGTACTGGAGGGATAGGGTTGAATGGATGAGTTAGTGTACTGGAGGGATAGGGTTGAATGGAAGGGTTAGTGTGCTGGAGGGATAGGGTTGAATGGATGAGTTAGTGTACTGGAGGGATAGGTTTGAATGGAAGGGTTAGTGTACTGGAGGGATAGGGTTGAATGGAAGAGTTAGTGTACTGGAGGGATAGGGTTGAATGGAAGGGTTAGTGTGCTGGAGGGATAGGGTTGAATGGATGAGTTAGTGTACTGGAGGGATAGGGTTGAATGGAAGGGTTAGTGTACTGGAGGGATAGGGTTGAATGGAAGAGTTAGGGTACTGGAGGGATAGGGTTGAATGTAAGGGTTAGTGTTCTGGAGGGATAGGGTTGAATGGAAGAGTTAGTGTACTGGAGGGATAGGGGTGAATGGAAGAGTTAGTGTACTGGAGGGATGGGGTTGAATGGAAGGGTTAGTGTACCGGAGGGTTGGGTTGAATGGGAGGGTTAGTGTACTGGAGGGACAGGGTTGAATGGAAGAGTTAGTGTACTGGAGGGATAGGGTTGAATGGAAGAGTTAGTGTCCTGGAGGGATAGGGTGAATGGAAGGGTTAGTGTACTGGAGGGATAGGGTTGAATGGAAGGGTTAGTGTACTGGAGGGATAGGGTTGAATGGAAGGGTTAGTGTACTGGAGGGATAGGGTTGAATGGAAGAGTTAGTGTACTGGAGGGATAGGGTTGAATGGAAGGGTAAGTGTACTGGAGGGATAGAGTTAAATGGAAGGGTTAGTGTCCTGGAGGGACAGGGTTGAATGGAAGGGTTAGTGTACTGGAGGGATAGGGTTGGATGGAAGAGTTAGTGTACTGGAGGGATAGGGTTGAATGGAAGGGTTAGTGTACTGGAGGGATAGGGTTGAATGGAAGGGTTAGTGTACTGGAGGGATAGGGTTGAATGGAAGGGTTAGTGTACTGGAGGGATAGGGTTGAATGGAAGGGTTAGTGCACTGGAGGGATAGAGTTGAATGGAAGGGTTAGTGTACTGGAGGGATAGGGTTGAATGGATGAGTTAGTGTACTGGAGGGATAGGGTTGAATGGAAGGGTTAGTGTGCTGAAGGGATAGGGTTGAATGGATGAGTTAGTGTACTGGAGGGATAGGTTTGAATGGAAGGGTTAGTGTACTGGAGGGATAGGGTTGAATGGAAGAGTAAGTGTACTGGAGGGATAGGGTTGAATGGAAGGGTTAGTGTGCTGGAGGGATAGGGTTGAATGGATGAGTTAGTGTACTGGAGGGATAGGGTTGAATGGAAGGGTTAGTGTACTGGAGGGATAGGGTTGAATGGAAGAGTTAGTGCACTGGAGGGATAGGGTTGAATGGAAGGGTTAGTGTACTGGAGGGATAGGGTTGAATGGAAGAGTTAGTGTACTGGAGGGATAGGGTTGAATGGAAGAGTTAGTGTACTGGAGGGATAGGGTTGAATGGAAGGGTTAGTGTACTGGAGGGATAGGGTTGAATGGAAGGGTTAGTGTGCTGGAGGGATGGGGTTGAATGGAAGGGTTAGTGCACTGGAGGGATAGGGGTGAATGGAAGAGTTAGTGTACTGGAGGGATAGGGGTGAATGCAAGAGTTAGTGTACTGAAGGGATAGGGGTGAATGGAAGAGTTAGTGTGCTGGAGGGATAGGGTGAATGGAAGGGTTAGTGTACTGGAGGGATAGGGTGAATGGAAGGGTTAGTGTACTGGAGGGATAGGGTGAATGGAAGAGTTAGTGTACTGGAGGGATAGGGTTGAATGGAAGAGTTAGTGTACTGGAGGGATAGGGTTGAATGGAAGGGTTAGTGTACTGGAGGGATAGGGTTGAATGGAAGGGTTAGTGTACTGGAGGGATAGGGTTGAATGGAAGAGTTAGTGTACTGGAGGGATAGGGTTGAATGGAAGGGTTAGTGCACTGGAGGGATAGGGTTGAATGGAAGGGTTAGTGTACTGGAGGGATAGGGTTGAATGGAAGGGTTAGTGCACTGGAGGGATAGGCTGAATGGAAGGGTTAGTGTACTGGAGGGATAGGGTTGAATGGAAGGGTTAGTGCACTGGAGGGATAGGGTTGAATGGAACGGTTAGTGTACTGGAGGGATAGGGTTGAATGGAAGGGTTAGTGCACTGGAGGGATAGGGTGAATGGAAGGGTTAGTGTACTGGAGGGATAGGGTTGAATGGAAGGGTTAGTGCACTTGAGGGATAGGGTTGAATGGAAGGGTTAGTGTACTGGAGGGATAGGGTTGAATGGAAGAGTTAGTGTACTGGAGGGATAGGGTTGAATGGAAGAGGTAGTGTACTGGAGGGATAGGGTTGAATGGAAGGGTTAGTGTACTGGAGGGATAGGGTTGAATGGAAGAGGTAGTGTACTGGAGGGATAGGGTTGAATGGAAGGGTTAGTGTACTGGAGGGATAGGGTTGAATGGAAGAGTTAGTGTACTGGAGGGATAGGGTTGAATGGAAGAGTTAGTGTACTGGAGGGATAGGGTTGAATGGAAAGGTTAGTGTACTGGAGGGAGAGCGTTGAATGGAAGGGTTAGTGTGCTGGAGGGATCGGGTCGAATGGAAGAGTTAGTGTACTGGAGGGATAGGGTTGAATGGAAGGGTTAGTGTACTGGAGGGATAGGGTTGATTGGAAGGGTTAGTGTACTGGAGGGATAGGGTTGAACGGAAGGGTTAGTGCACTGGAGGGATAGGGTTGAATGGAAGGGTTAGTGTACTGGAGGGATGGGGTTGAATGGAAGGGTTAGTGTACTGGAGGGATAGGGTTGAATGGAAGGGTTAGTGCACTGGAGGGATAGGGTTGAATGGAAGGGTTAGTGTACTGGAGGGATAGGGTTGAATGGAAGGGTTAGTGCACTGGAGGGATAGGGTGAATGGAAGGGTTAGTGTACTGGAGGGATAGGGTTGAATGGAAGGGTTAGTGCACTGGAGGGATAGGGTTGAATGGAACGGTTAGTGTACTGGAGGGATAGGGTTGAATGGAAGGGTTAGTGCACTGGAGGGATAGGGTGAATGGAAGGGTTAGTGTACTGGAGGGATAGGGTTGAATGGAAGGGTTAGTGCACTGGAGGGATAGGGTTGAATGGAAGGGTTAGTGTACTGGAGGGATTGGGTTGAATGGAAGAGTTAGTGTACTGGAGGGATAGGGTTGAATGGAAGAGGTAGTGTACTGGAGGGATAGGGTTGAATGGAAGGGTTAGTGTACTGGAGGGATAGGGTTGAATGGAAGAGGTAGTGTACTGGAGGGATAGGGTTGAATGGAAGGGTTAGTGTACTGCAGGGATAGGGTTGAATGGATGAGTTAGTGTACTGGAGGGATAGGGTTGAATGGAAGGGTTAGTGTGCTGGAGGGATAGGGTTGAATGGATGAGTTAGTGTACTGGAGGGATAGGTTTGAATGGAAGGGTTAGTGTACTGGAGGGATAGGGTTGAATGGAAGAGTAAGTGTACTGGAGGGATAGGGTTGAATGGAAGGGTTAGTGTACTGGAGGGATAGGGTTGAATAGAAGAGTTAGTGCACTGGAGGGATAGGGTTGAATGGAAGGGTTAGTGTACTGGAGGGATAGGGTTGAATGGAAGAGTTAGTGTACTGGAGGGATAGGGTTGAATGGAAGAGTTAGTGTACTGGAGGGATAGGGTTGAATGGAAGGGTTAGTGTACTGGAGGGATAGGGTTGAATGGAAGGGTTAGTGTGCTGGAGGGATGGGGTTGAATGGAAGGGTTAGTGCACTGGAGGGATAGGGGTGAATGGAAGAGTTAATGTACTGGAGGGATAGGGGTGAATGCAAGAGTTAGTGTACTGAAGGGATAGGGGTGAATGGAAGAGTTAGTGTGCTGGAGGGATAGGGTGAATGGAAGGGTTAGTGTACTGGAGGGATAGGGTGAATGGAAGGGTTAGTGTACTGGAGGGATAGTGTGAATGGAAGAGTTAGTGTACTGGAGGGATAGGGTTGAATGGAAGAGTTAGTGTACTGGAGGGATAGGGTTGAATGGAAGGGTTAGTGTACTGGAGGGATAGGGTTGAATGGAAGAGTTAGTGTACTGGAGGGATAGGGTTGAATGGAAGGGTTAGTGCGCTGGAGGGATGGGGTTGAATGGAAGGGTTAGTGTACTGGAGGGATGGGGTGAATGGAAGAGTTAGTGTACTGGAGGGATAGGGGTGAATGGAAGAGTTAGTGTACTGGAGGGATAGGGTTGAATGGAAGAGTTAGTGTACTGGAGGGATAGGGGTGAATGGAAGAGTTAGTTTACTGGACGGATAGGGTGAATGGAAGGGTTAGTGTACTGGAGGGATAGGGTGAATGGAAGGGTTAGTGTACTGGAGGGATAGGGGTGAATGGAAGAGTTAGTGTACTGGAGGGATAGGGTGAATGGAAGGGTTAGTGTACTATAGGGATAGGGTTGAATGGAAGAGTTAGTGTACTGGAGGGATAGGGTTGAATGGAAGGTTTAGTGTACTGGAGGGATAGGGGTGAATGGAAGGGTGAGTGTACTGGAGGGATAGGGTTGAATGGAAGGGTTAGTGTACTGGAGGGATAGGGTTGAATGGAAGGATTAGTGTACTGGATGGATAGGGTTGAATGGAAGGGTTAGTGCACTGGAGGGATAGGGTTGAATGGAAGGGTTAGTGTACTGGAGGGATGGGGTTGAATGGAAGGGTTAGTGTACTGGAGGGATAGGGTTGAATGGAAGGGTTAGTGCACTGGAGGGATAGGTTTGAATGGAAGGGTTAGTGTACTGGAGGGATAGGGTTGAATGGAAGGGTTAGTGCACTGGAGGGATAGGGTGAATGGAAGGGTTAGTGTACTGGAGGGATAGGGGTGAATGAAAGAGTTAGTGTACTGGAGGGATAGGGTGAATGGAAGGGTTAGTGTACTGGAGGGATAGGGTTGAATGGAAGAGTTAGTGTACTGGAGGGATAGGGTTGAATGGAAGGGTTAGTGCACTGGAGGGATAGGGTTGAATGGAAGAGTTAGTGTACTGGAGGGATAGGGTTGAATGGAAGGGTTAGTGTACTGGAGGGATAGGGGTGAATGGAAAGGTTAGTGTACTGGAGGGATAGGATTGAATGGAAGGGTTAGTGTACTGGAGGGATAGGGTTGAATGGAAGGGTTAGTGTACTGGAGGGATAGGGTTGAATGGAAGAGTTAGTGTACTGGAGGGATAGGGTTGAATGGAAGGGTTAGTGCACTGGAGGGATAGGGTTGAATGGAAGGGTTAGTGTACTGGAGGGATAGGGTTGAATGGAAGGGTTAGTGCACTGGAGGGATAGGCTGAATGGAAGGGTTAGTGTACTGGAGGGATAGGGTTGAATGGAAGGGTTAGTGCACTGGAGGGATAGGGTTGAATGGAACGGTTAGTGTACTGGAGGGATAGGGTTGAATGGAAGGGTTAGTGCACTGGAGGGATAGGGTGAATGGAAGGGTTAGTGTACTGGAGGGATAGGGTTGAATGGAAGGGTTAGTGCACTTGAGGGATAGGGTTGAATGGAAGGGTTAGTGTACTGGAGGGATAGGGTTGAATGGAAGAGTTAGTGTACTGGAGGGATAGGGTTGAATGGAAGAGGTAGTGTACTGGAGGGATAGGGTTGAATGGAAGGGTTAGTGTACTGGAGGGATAGGGTTGAATGGAAGAGGTAGTGTACTGGAGGGATAGGGTTGAATGGAAGGGTTAGTGTACTGGAGGGATAGGGTTGAATGGAAGAGTTAGTGTACTGGAGGGATAGGGTTGAATGGAAGAGTTAGTGTACTGGAGGGATAGGGTTGAATGGAAAGGTTAGTGTACTGGAGGGAGAGCGTTGAATGGAAGGGTTAGTGTGCTGGAGGGATCGGGTCGAATGGAAGAGTTAGTGTACTGGAGGGATAGGGTTGAATGGAAGGGTTAGTGTACTGGAGGGATAGGGTTGAATGGAAGGGTTAGTGTACTGGAGGGATAGGGTTGAACGGAAGGGTTAGTGCACTGGAGGGATAGGGTTGAATGGAAGGGTTAGTGTACTGGAGGGACAGGGTTGAATGGAAGAGTTAGTGTACTGGAGGGATAGGGTTGAATGGAAGGGTTAGTGTACTGGGGGGACAGGGTTGAATGGAAGGGTTAGTGTACTGGAGGGATAGGGTTGAATGGAAGGGTTAGTGTACTGGAGGGATAGGGTTGAATGGAAGGGTTAGTGTACTGGAGGGACAGGGTTGAATGGAAGGGTTAGTGTACTGGGGGACAGGGTTGAATGGAAGGGTTAGTGTACTGGAGGGACAAGGTTGAATGGAAGAGTTAGTGTACTGGAGGGATAGGGTTGAATGGGAGGGTTAGTGTACTGGGGGGACAGGGTTGAATGGAAGGGTTAGTGTACTGGAGGGATAGGGTTGAATGGAAGGGTTCGTGTACTGGAGGGATAGGGTTGAATGGAAGGGTTAGTGTACTGGAGGGATAGGGTTGAATGGAAGGGTTAGTTTACTGGAGGGATAGGGTTGAATGGAAGAGGTAGTGTACTGGAGGGATAGGGTTGATTGGAAGGGTTAGTGTACTGGAGGGATAGGGTTGAATGGAAGAGCTAGTGTACTGGAGGGATATGGTTGAATGGAAGGGTTAGTGCACTGAAGGGATAGGGTTGAATGGAAGGGTTAGTGTACTGGAGGGATAGGGTTGAATGGAAGAGTTAGTGTACTGGAGGGATAGGGTTGAATGGAAGAGTTAGTGTACTGGAGGGATAGGGTTGAATGGAAGGGTTAGTGTACTGGAGGGAGAGCGTTGAATGGAAGGGTTAGTGTACTGGAGGGATAGGGTTGAATGGAAGAGTTAGTGTCCTGGAGGGATAGGGGTGAATGGAAGGTTTAGTGCACTGGAGGGATAGGGTTGAATGGAAGGGTTAGTGTACTGGAGGGATGGGGTTGAATGGAAGGGTTAGTGTACTGGTGGAATAGGGTTGAATGGAAGAGTTAGTGTACTGGCGGGATAGGGTTGAATGGAAGGGTTAGTGTACTGGAGTGATTGGGTTGAATGAAGAGTTAGTGTACTGGAGGGATAGGGTTGAATGGAGAGTTAGTGCACTGGAGGGATAGGGTTGAATGGAAGAGTTAGTGTACTGGAGGGATAGGGTTGATGGAAGAGTTAGTGTACTGGAGGGATGGGGTTGAATGGAGAGTGAGAGTACTGGAGGGATAGGGTTGAATGGAAGGGTAGTGTACTGGCGGGATAGGTTGAATGGAAGAGTTAGTGTACTGGAGGATAGGGTTGAATGGAGAGTGACTGTACTGGAGGGATAGGGTTGAATGGTAGGGGTTAGTGTACTGGCGGGTTAGGGTTGAATGGAAGAGGTTGTGGTACTGGAGGGATTGGGTGGAATGGAAGGGTTGTGGTCTGGATGGTCTGGGTTGAATGGAAGGTTAGTGCAACTGGAGGGTGGAGGGATGGGGTTGAATGGAAGAGTTAGTGCACTGGAGGGATAGGGTTGAATGGAAGAGTTAGTGTACTGGAGGGATAGGGTTGAATGGAAGAGTTAGTGTGCTGGAGGGATGGGGTTGAATGGAAGAGTTAGTGTACTGGAGGGATAGGGTTGAATGGAAGAGTTAGTGTACTGGAGGGATAGGGTTGAATGGAAGAGTTAGTGTGCTGGAGGGATAGGGTTGAATGGAAGGGTTAGTGTACTGGAGGGAGAGCGTTGAATGGAAGGGTTAGTGTACTGGAGGGATAGGGTTGAATGGAAGATTTAGTGTCCTGGAGGGATACGGTTGAATGGAAGGGTTAGTGTACTGGAGTGATTGGGTTGAATGGAAGGGTTAGTGTACTGGAGGGATAGGGTTGAATGGAAGAGTTAGTGTACTGGAGGGATAGGGTTGAATGGAAGAGTTAGTGTACTGGAGGGATAGGGTTGAATGGAAGGGTTAGTGTAGTGGAGTGATTGGGTTGAATGGAAGAGTTAGTGTACTGGAGGGATAGGGTTGAATGGAAGAGTTAGTGTACTGGAGGGATAGGGTTGAATGGAAGAGTTAGTGTACTGGAGGGATAGGGTTGAATGGAAGAGTTAGTGTACTGGAGGGATAGGGTTGAATGGAAGGGTTCGTGTACTGGAGGGATAGGGTTGAATGGAAGAGTTAGTGTACTGGAGGGATAGGGTTGAATGGAAGAGTTAGTGTACTTGAGGGATAGGGTTGAATGGAAGGGTTAGTGTACTGGTGGAATAGGGTTGAATGGAAGAGTTAGTGTACTGGCGGGATAGGGTTGAATGGAAGAGTTAGTGTACTGGAGGGTTAGGGTTGAATGGAAGGGTTAGTCTACTGGATGGACAGGGTTGAATGGAAGAGTTAGTGTACTGGAGGGATAGAGTTGAATGGAAGAGTTCGTGTACTGGAGGGATAGGGTTGAATGGAAGGGTTAGTGTACTGGAGGGACAGGGTTGAATGGAAGAGTTAGTGTACTGGAGGGATAGGGTTGAATGGAAGGGTTAGTGTACTGGATGGACAGGGTTGAATGGAAGAGTTAGTGTACTGGAGGGATAGAGTTGAATGGAAGAGTTAGTGTACTGGAGGGATAGGGTTGAATGGAAGGGTTAGTGTACTGGAGGGAGGGTTGAATGGAAGAGTTAGTGTACTGGAGGGATAGGGTTGAATGGAAGGGTTAGTGTACTGGAGGGATAGGGTTGAATGGAAGGGTTAGTGTCCTGGAGGTATAGGGTTGAATGGAAGAGTTAGTGTACTGGAGGGATAGGGTTGAATGGAAGGGTTTGTGTACTGGAGGGATAGGGTTGAATGGAAGGGTTTGTGTACTGGAGGATAGGGTTGAATGGAAGGGTTAGTGTACTGGATGGACAGGGTTGAATGGAAGAGTTAGTGTACTGGAGGGATAGGGTTGAATGGAAGGGTTAGTGTACTGGAGGGATAGGGTTGAATGGAAGGGTTAGTGTACTGGAGGGATAGAGTTGAATGGAAGGGTTAGTGTACTGGAGGGACAGGGTTGAATGAAGGTTAGTGTACTGGAGGGATAGGGTTGAATGGAAGGGTTAGTGTACTGGAGGGATAGGGTTGAATGGAAGGGTTAGTGTACTGGAGGGATAGGGTTGAATGGAAGGGTTAGTGTACTGGAGGGATAGGGTTGAATGGAAGGGTTAGTGTACTGGAGGGATAGGGTTGAATGGAAGGGTTAGTGTACTGGAGGGATAGGGTTGAATGGAAGGGTTAGTGTACTGGAGGGATAGGGTTGAATGGAAGAGTTAGTGTACTGGAGGGATAGGGTTGAATGGAAGGGTTAGTGTACTGGAGGGATAGGGTTGAATGGAAGGGTTAGTGTACTGGAGGGATAGGGTTGAATGGAAGGGTTAGTGTACTGGAGGGATAGGGTTGAATGGAAGGGTTAGTGTACTGGAGGGATAGAGTTGAATGGAAGGGTTAGTGTACTGGAGGGACAGGGTTGAATGGAAGAGTTAGTGTACTGGAGGGATAGGGTTGAATGGAAGGGTTAGTGTACTGGAGGGATAGGGTTGAATGGAAGGGTTAGTGTACTGGAGGGATAGGGTTGAATGGAAGGGTTTGTGTACTGGAGGGACAGGGTTGAATGGAAGGGTTAGTGTACTGGAGGGATAGGGTTGAATGGAAGAGTTAGTGTACTGGAGGGATAGGGTTGAATGGAAGGTTAGTGTACTGGAGGGATAGGGTTGAATGGAAGGGTTAGTGTACTGGAGGGATAGGGTTGAATGGAAGGGTTTGTGTACTGGAGGGACAGGGTTGAATGGAAGGGTTAGTGTACTGGAGGGATAGGGTTGAATGGAAGAGTTAGTGTACTGGAGGGATAGGGTTGAATGGAAGGGTTAGTGTACTGGAGGGATAGGGTTGAATGGAAGGGTTAGTGTACTGGAGGGATAGGGTTGAATGGAAGGGTTTGTGTACTGGAGGGACAGGGTTGAATGGAAGGGTTAGTGTACTGGAGGGATAGGGTTGAATGGAAGAGTTAGTGTACTGGAGGGATAGGGTTGAATGGAAGGTTAGTGTACTGGAGGAGGGATAGGGTTGAATGGAAGGGTTAGTGTACTGGAGGGATGGGGTTGAATGGAAGGGTTAGTGTACTGGAGGGATAGGGTTGAATGGAAGGGTTAGTGCACTGGAGGGATAGGGTTGAATGTAAGGGTTAGTGTACTGGAGGGATAGGGTTGAATGGAAGAGTTAGTGTACTGGAGGGATAGGGGTGAATGGAAGAGTTAGTGTACTGGAGGGATAGGGTTGAATGGAAGAGTTAGTGTACTGGAGGGATAGGGTTGAATGGAAGAGTTAGTGTACTGGAGGGATAGGGTTGAATGGAAGAGTTAGTGTACTGGAGGGATAGGGTTGAATGGAAGGGTTAGTGTACTGGAGGGATAGGGTTGAATGGAAGAGTTAGTGTACTGGAGGGATAGGGTTGAATGGAAGGGTTAGTGTACTGGAGGGATAGGGTTGAATGGAAGGGTTAGTGTACTGGAGGGATAGGGTTGAATGGAAGGGTTAGTGTACTGGAGGGACAGGGTTGAATGGAAGGGTTAGTGTACTGGAGGGATAGAGTTGAATGGATGGGTTAGTGTACTGGAGGGATAGGGTTGAATGGAAGGGTTAGTGTACTGGAGGGATAGGGTTGAATGGAAGGGTTAGTGTACTGGAGGGATAGGGTTGAATGGAAGGGTTAGTGTACTGGAGGGATAGGGTTGAATGGAAGAGTTAGTGTACTGGAGGGATAGGGTTGAATGGAAGGTTTAGTGTACTGGAGGGATAGGGTTGAATGGAAGGGTTAGTGTACTGGAGGGATAGGGTTGAATGGAAGGTTTAGTGTACTGGAGGGATAGGGTTGAATGGAAGGGTTAGTGTACTGGAGGGATAGAGTTGAATGGAAGGGTTAGTGTACTGGAGGGACAGGGTTGAATGGAAGGTTTAGTGTACTGGAGGGACAGGGTTGAATGGAAGGTTTAGTGTACTGGAGGGATAGGGTTGAATGGAAGAGTTAGTGTACTGGAGGGAGAGGGTTGAATGGAAGAGTTAGTGTACTGGAGGGATAGGGTTGAATGGAAGAGTTAGTGTACTGGAGGGATAGGGTTGAATGGAAGAGTTAGTGTACTGGAGGGATAGGGTTGAATGGAAGGGTTAGTGTACTGGAGGGATAGGGTTGAATGGAAGAGTTAGTGTACTGGAGGGATAGGGTTGAATGGAAGGGTTAGTGTACTGGAGGGACAGGGTTGAATGGAAGGGTTAGTGTAATGCGAAGATGAACAAATATGAGCTTGTCAGAGACAGCCAACATGGCTTTGTTAAGAGCAAGTCATGTCTGACTAATCTAGTTGAATTTGTTGAGATAATTCGTAAGGTAGATAAGAGAATGTCGATAATGGACCACACAAGAGATTATTAGCAAAAATGAGAGGGCACGGAATTGGAGGCAACCTTGTGACTTTGGTTGGAAATTGATTGGGAAGCAGGAGACAGAGTGGGGATAAAGGGTAAGTAATCTGAGTGGCAGGATGTGACAAGTGGTGTTCCCCAGGGATCTGTTCTGGGGCCTCAACTTTTCACTATATTTATTAATGGCTTTGATGATGGAATATAGAGGTGAATATCCAAGTTTGCTGATGACATTAATTTAGGGGGGACAGTAAGTAGTGCAGATGGGAGCAGGAAGTTGCAAAGGGACAAAGACAGATCAAGCGAGTGGGCAAAACTATGGCAAATCGAGTTCAATGTGGGCAAGTGTGAGGTCATCCACAAGGACCCAAGAAAGATAAATCGGAGTATTTTCTAAATGGTGAGAAACTTGAAACTGTGGAAGAGCAAAAAGATTTGAGAGTCCATGTACACAAATCATTGAAAGCTAGTAATCAGGCACAAAAGCAATCAAAAAGGCTAATTGAATGTTGGCCTTTATCTCAAGGGTACTGGCATATAAAAGGGTGGAAGTTATGCTACAGTTATATAGAATCTTGGTCAGACACCATCTGGAGCATTGCATTCAGTTTAGGCACCACGGCCTAGAAATTCAGTTGGGCGCTGCAAGCTTTGCACCCAGTTGGCGCCTAAAGAGGGTTTCTGCGCCAGTATAAGAGGTTGCGCTGATATTCAGCGCTGCGGTAATGGCGGCGGTAGCCGGTAGCGCTGCGCCGACACCGATGACGTCATCGGTGTGCGCAGTGACCCGGTTCCGCCCCGCTTCCGGCCCAAACCCCATATTTAGTTGCGGCCGCCTCTTCTGCAGCGGCCGCAAACAACGTTCGTGAAACGGGGCCGTACTGCTGCGCTACTGGGGTGCTTTAAGGTGGAGGTGCGGCCGGCCGCTTTTTCGGCGGCCGCCTGCCCGCACCTCCCTCCCCGGCCTCCTCCACCACCCCCCCGCGGCGTTGGTGGCTGATTCCCGTGAGTCCGGCACTTCTCCGTGGTGCTGGGCTCATTTGCTGGCAGAATCCAGCGGCGATCTCACGGCTGCAGGCAGCTCCTCCTTAAGAGAAGGAGGAGGCCTGCAGTACCCCAGCCTGCCGCACCGCATCGGGTGGCGCAGCGGCAGCTGGAGCGCTGAAATTCACTTTCAGCGCCCCAAGCGGAGGCGGGCACACCCTGGAACAGCGCCCGGTTCCGACTTGGGGCGCTAAAAGTGAATTTCTGGTGGTCGCAACGGGCTCCGCGCGCAGCGCTAACTTTTGGGCGTTAGCCTGCTGGCGGGCCTTAACTGAATTTCTAGGCCGATATCTCAGGGAGGATATATTGGCCTTGGAGGGTTTGCAATGCAGATTCACCAGAAGGATACCAGAGCGTAGAAGCTTATATTACAGGGACAGGTTGCATAAAATTGGTTTGTATTCACTTGAGTATAAAAAATTGAGTGGTGATCTGCTCGAGGTGTTTAAAATGTAAAAAAGATTTGATAGGGTAGATACGGAGAAACCACTTCCTCTGGTGGGGGTATCAAGAACAGGGGGACATGATATTATAATTAGAGCCAGACCATTCAGGAGCGAAATCAGGAAGCACGTTTTCACACAAAAGGTAATCTGGCAATCTGGAAATCTCCCCAATAGGTTGTGGATGCTGAGACATTTGGAGCTTTCAAGACTGAGATGGATAAATTTTTGTTAGGTAAGGGTATCAAGGAATATGGAGGAAAAACGGGAAAATGGAGTTGAGGTGCAGATCAGCCATCATCTAATTGAATGGTGGAGCAGGCTCGAAGGGCTGAATGGCAACTCCTGTTTACAATATTCCTGCGGGCGTCAGTGGGAGAGTCCGTGTGCCAGAGGGAGGGGCGTCAGTGGGAGAGTCCGTGTACTGGGGGAGGGGCGTCAGTGGGAGAGTCCGTGTACCAGAGGGAGGGGCATCAGTGGGAGAGTCCGTGTACCAGAGGGAGGGGCGTCAGTGGGAGAGTCCGTGTACCAGGGGGAGGGGCATCAGTGGGAGAGTCCGTGTACCAGAGGGAGGGGCGTCAGTGGGAGAGTCTGTGTACCAGAGGGAGCGGCGTCAGTGGGAGAGTCCGTGTACCAGAGGGAGGGGCTTCAGCGGGAGAGTCCGTGTACCAGAGGGAGGGGCGTCAGTGGGAGAGTCCGTGTACCAGAGGGAGGGGCGTCAGTGGGAGAGTCCGTGTACCAGAGGGAGGGGCGTCAGTGGGAGAGTCCATGTACCAGGGGGAGGGGCATCAGTGGGAGAGTCCGTGTACCAGGGGGAGAGGCGTCAGTGGGAGAGTCCGTTTACCAGGGGGAGGGGCGTCAGTGGGAGAGTCCGTGTACCAGAGGGAGGGGCGTCAGTGGGAGAGTCCGTGTACCAGGGGGAGGGGCGTCAGCGGGGGAGTCCGTGTACCAGAGGGAGGGGCGTCAGTGGGAGAGTCCGTGTACCAGGGGGAGGGGCGTCAGCGGGAGAGTCCGTGTACCAGGGGGAGGGGCATCAGTGGGAGAGTCCGTGTACCAGGGGGAGGGGCGTCAGTGGGAGAGTCCGTGTACCAGGGGGAGGGGCGTCAGTGGGAGAGTCCGTGTACCAGAGGGAGGGGCGTCAGTGGGAGAGTCCGTGTACCAGGGGGAGGGGCGTCAGTGGGAGAGTCCGTGTACCAGGGGGAGGGGCGTCAGCGGGAGAGTCCGTGTACCAGGGGGAGGGGCGTCAGTGGGAGAGTCCGTGTACCAGAGGGAGGGGCGTCAGTGGGAGAGTCCGTGTACCAGGGGGAGGGGCGTCAGTGGGAGCGTCCGTGTACCAGTGGGAGGGGCGTCAGTGGGAGAGTCCGTGTACCAGAGGGAGGGGCGTCAGTGGGAGAGTCCGTGTACCAGAGGGAGGGGCGTCAGTGGGAGAGTCCGTGTACCAGAGGGAGGGGCTTCAGCGGGTGAGTCCGTGTACCAGGGGGAGGGGCGTCACTGGGTGAGTCCGTGTACCAGGGGGAGGGGCGTCAGTGGGAGAGTCCGTGTACCAGAGGGAGGGGCGTCAGTGGGAGAGTCCGTGTACCAGAGGGAGGGGCTTCAGCGGGAGAGTCCGTGTACCAGGAGGAGGGGCGTCTCTGGGTGAGTCCGTGTACCAGAGGGAGGGGCTTCAGTGGGAGATGCCGGTAGGACTGGCGTATACGAGTTCTTTCATTTCTTGATTTATTAAATAGTGGCTGTTTGTACTGTAAACATTATTGTTTTACCTGTAAAAATGTATTATTGTATTTATATTGACCACAAAGCTGTTTTTGAGGCTTTATTTTTTTTTATTGTGGTCAATTAATTTAATGGATTTACTATGTAATTGATGAGTTGTGTAAGTACTGTTGTACTTGAATGTTAAAATTTAAAAAAAACAGTAAATGTGAAAAAAACCCAGTAAATGTAAAACAAACAAAAGGTACCGTCTTTCAGGTGAGATGTTAAACCGAGGCCCCATCTGCTCTCTCAGGTGGACGTAGAAGATCCCATGGCACTATTTCGAAGAAGAGCAGGCGAGTTATCCCTGGTGTCCTGGCCATATTTATCCCTCAATCAACATCACTAAAACAGATTGAACAACTTCTCCTTTAACTCCACTCATTTCCTCCAAATCAAAGGTGTTGCGATTGGTACCCGCATGGGTCCTAGCTATGCCTTCCTTTTTGTGGGATATGTGGAACACTCTTTGTTCCAGTCCGACTCAGGTCCCCTCCCTCACCTCTTTTTCCGATGGCATTAAAAGGAAAATTAGAGACACGTGCAATAAGGGCACAGCAGTCATCATGGGTGACTTTAATCTACATATAGATTGGGCTAACCAAACTAGTAACAACTAGCTAGAGTCCCCGGCATTGCCGAGGGAACTGAAGAACCCTCTGCCATGTTTATAAAACTGTTTATAAAACTGTTGGGATTGAAGAATTCTTGCTAAGCACCCAGGAGGTGGTTCTTTAACTTCGTTTTTTGTTAATGGGGATCGCCAGTAGCCATATACTCCAGGTTTTACAGTTTTCCTTTTATGTGAATTTGGAGGTAGCAAGCAGAATTATAATATTGCAATGTTATCATTGACATTAATGAGAGAGAGAGGGGGAAGGAGAGAGAGAGAGAGAGGGAAGGAGAGAGAGAGGGGGGAAGGAGAGAGAGAGAGGGAAGGAGAGAGAGAGGGGAGAAGGAGAGAGAGGGGAGAAGGAGAGGGAGAGAGGGGGAAGGAGAGCGAGAGAGGGGGAAGGAGAGAGAGAGAGAGGGAAGGAGAGAGAGAGAGGGAAGGAGAGAGAGAGAGAAAAAGAGAGAGAGAGAAGGGGAAGGAGAGAGAGAGCGAGAGGGGGAAGGAGAGAGAGAGAGAGGGGGGAAGGAGAGAGAGAAGGAGAGAGGGAAGGGGAGGGAGAGAGAGAGAGAGTGAGAGGAGAGAGAGAGGGAAGGAGAGAGAGAGAGGGGTAAGGAGAGAGAGAGAAGGGGAAGGAGAGAGAGAGAGGGAAGGAGAGAGAGAGGGGAAGGAGAGAGAGAGAGGAGGAAGGAGAGAGAGAGAGGGGGGAAGGAGAGAGAGAGAGGGGGAAGGAGAGAGACAGGGGAGGAGAGAGAGAGGGGGAAGGAGAGAGAGAGGGGGAAGGAGAGAGAGAGAGAGGGGGAAGGAGAGAGAGAGGGAAGGCGAGAGAGAGGGGGAAGGAGAGAGAGAGGGGGAAGGAGAGAGAGAGGGGGAAGGAGAGAGAGAGGGGGAAGGGGGGGGAAGGAGAGAGAGAGAGAGAGGGAAGGAGAGAGAGGGGGAAGGAGAGAGGGGGGGAAGGAGAGAGAGAGAGAGGGGGAAGGAGAGAGAGAGAGGGGGAAGGAGAGAGAGAGGGGGAAGGAGAGAGAGAGAGGGGGAAGGAGAGAGAGGGGGAAGGAGAGAGAGAGGGGGAAGGGGGGGAAGGAGAGAGAGAGAGAGGGGGAAGGAGAGAGAGAGAGGGAAGGAGAGAGAGAGAGAGGGGGAAGGAGAGAGAGAGAGGGGGAAGGAGAGAGAGAAGGGGAAGGAGAGAGAGAGAGAGGGAAGGAGAGTGAGAGAGAGGGAAGGAGAGAGAGAGAGAGAGTGGGAAGGAGAGAGAGAGAGAGAGAGGGAAGGAGAGAGAGAGAGGGGGAAGGAGAGAGAGAGAGGGAAGGAGAGAGAGAGAGAGAGTGGGAAGGAGAGAGAGAGAGGGAAGGAGAGAGAGAGAGAGGGGGAAGGAGAGAGAGAGAGGGAAGGAGAGAGAGAGAGAGGGAAGGAGAGAGAGGGAGAAAGAGAGAGAGAGGGGGAAGGAGAGAGAGAGAGGGAAGGAGAGAGAGAGAGAGGGAAGGAGAGAGTGAGAGAGGGAAGGAGAGAGAGAGAGAGGGAAGGAGAGTGAGAGAGAGGGAAGGAGAGAGAGAGAGAGAGAGAGAGGGAAGGAGAGAGAGAGAGAGGGAAGGAGAGAGAGAGAGAGAGGGAAGGAGAGAGTAAGGGAAGGAGATAGAGAAGAGAGAAAGACAACCCGGGAAGCGGTTGCACTCAGAGCCCGGCCGCGGTGACCCGGAGCCCCCGTGCAGGGAGGGAAGGAGAGAGAGAGAGAGGGAAGGAGAGAGAGAGAGAGAGAAGGAGAGAGAGAGAGGGAAGGAGAGAGAGAGAGAGAGGGAAGGAGAGAGAGAGAGAGGGAAGGAGAGAGAGAGACAGGGAAGGAGAGAGTGAGGGAAGGAGATAGAGAAGAGGAAGACACCCCGGGGAAGGGGTTGGACTCAGAGCCCGGCTGCGGTGACCCAGAGCCCCCGTGCGCGGCCTAGCGCCTCAGGCCCGGCCCGACTCACCTCAGCTGTAAGGAGTCTTTTTAACGAGCTTGTGGTGTGCGAGATCGATTCTTGATTTCACACTGCTCGTGAGCGGTTTCGAAGCGCTCCCCCCTCACTGATTCTAGACACTGGACTTATTGCCAGACTACCTTGATGTGTTGGCCCAACTTGTGACTCGGAAGACAAATGGATCAGGTGAGACAAGGTAAGTTTTAAAATTAATGGTTTCTTTATTTATAAGGAGAATAAAAACACAGGGAACAAAGAAACAACACAGACAAAATCATTAACACGCCTCCCAATGGGAACTAAAATTTAACACACAAGAATTACTTTGACTATCTTAAAATACATCAATTCATTAGCTGCGGTATAATAAAATGGGGGTGGGGAAAGCGCGCGGTACAACGAAGGATAAATAACACTCTCGATTACAAAGCCCATAATATTAAAACCCTCCCGTCTCTAAAGTATCCCTCTACTAGGTCAGCTAGGTGGAGTTGGGCCTCTATGCTCACCAGGGTTTTAAAACTGTCCTCGACCTTGGTGCTCCTGTAGCTTCCGGGATTCCCGATTGATCTTCCGTCTGGGACGGGCTCCTGAACCTGCTCTCCTGCTCGAACTTGTAGAACCTCCGTGCCCCTCGAACCGTAATCGAACCTCCTAATCGGACCTCTCCACTCGAACCGTTCCACTTAACCTTAACCTCTCGTTGTTCTCTGCCTCCGATCGTACCTTCTGCCCGTCGATTTTCCCCCAACAGTTGTACCGTTTCCTTGCCCTTATCTTTGGCGCCAAATCAGGGGTTTTCTTTTGTCAAAGTTTTGGGCCGGCTACTTTGACAAAAGCTGGTACTTTAGTTTAACGACTTTAATCGTGGCCGAAACCAAACTGATGGGTTATGTCCCGTGTCCCGCTGAGTTTGATGCAGATAATGGGTCTTGTCTGTGCTCTGTGATTTCAGTGATGGGTTTACGTTTATCTGGTGATTAACATGACCTTTTCAAGTGCAAGTCCTTTGTTTTTGACTTCGTTACTGCTGCTACCTTTATTACCATATCAATTGCAGTCAGTCTGGAATTTTCCAATTGGTGGTGACTCAGGTTTCTTTAAGGTATTGCAGTGGTATGTCCTTCTGAAATGAGTCATGTGATCTGCCGACTCCATCTTGTGCTCTTAAAAATGTGGCCATTTCAGGGGTTTTAAAATGTAGGCACTATTTTCCTGGATTTTGCGAATCCTACACAGCTCAGCTCCCGCTCCGGCCCGCCGCCGCCGCTCCCCCGCTCGCTGTCTCTCGGGCTCTTGGGCCGCGCGGTTCTCTCTGTCTGTGTCTCTGTATCTCTTTTCCCGGTCCCGCACTCACGGCAGGCCACAGGCTTAGGCCCCGCCCACACACGCCATGAAACGCCCCCCGTGATGCATCATACCGCGGTTCCCCCGTAGGATTGGTCAACCATCATGTCACTCAAAGCTAATGCGGCCCGTCGATTGTTACATCCACTCGTCAGTCACGCCGAAGAAGCTTTGTTAAAATGAGCAGATTTTATCTGCTTTTTGTATACTGTCCAAACAATTTTTGGCTGACCAAAAAATAAACACGCCTATGACACTCCCCTAATCATAAGCTTTCTTTTGATATATAACATATGTGTAGGTACTCTCTATAACTTTTGAGTTTACCGCACGCATACAGACAGACAGACTCATTTATATATATAGATACTGTTGAGGAGGAATTCCTGGAGTGTATATGGGATCGTTTCCTGGACCAATATGTCGAGGAACCAGCTAGGGATCAGGCCATCTTAGACTGGGTATTATGCAATGAGAAAGGATTAATTAGCAATCTTGTTGTGCGAGACCCCTTGGGTCAGAGCGATCATAATATGATGGAATTCTTCATTAAGATTGAGAGGTAAGTAGTTGACTCAGAGACTAAGGCCCTGAATTTAAATAAAGGGAACTATGATGGTATGAGACGCGAGTTGGGTAGGATTGATTGGGTAATGTCATTCAAAGGGTTGACGGTGGATAGGCAATGGCTAACATTCAAAGATCACATGGATGAACTACAGAATTTGTTTATCCCAGTTTGGCATAAAAATAAATCAAAAAAGGTGACTCAACCGTGGCTAACAAGGGAAATTAGAGATAACATAAGATCCAAATAGAGGGCATATAAATTGGCCAAACAAAGCAGCAAACCTGAGGATTGGGAGCAGTTTAGATTCAGCAAAGGAGGACAAAGGGATTAATTAAGAGGGGGTAAATAGATTATGAAAGTAAGCTTTCAGGGAACATAAAAACTGACTGTAAAAGCTTTTATAGATATGTGAAGAGAAAAAGATTGGTGAAGTCAAGCGTAGGTCCCTTGCAATCAGAATCAGGGGAATTTATAATGGGGAACAAAGAAATGGCTGACCAATTAAATACATATTTTGGTTCTGTCTTCACAAAGGAGGACACAAATAACCTCCCAGAGATGTCGGGGAACATAGGGACTAATGAGGGGGAGGAACTGAAAGAAATCAGTATTTGTAGGGAAATGGTGTTGGGGAAGTTGACGGGATTGAAGGCCGATAAATCCCCAGGGCCTAATAATCTACATCCTAGGGTACTTAAGGAAGTGGCCCTGGAGATAGTAGATGCATTGCTGGTCATCTTCCAGAACTCGATAGACTCTGGAACAGTACCCATGGATTGGAGGGTAGCTAATGTTACCCGACTATTCAAAAAAGGTGGTAGAGAAAAAGCGGGGAATTATAGGCCGGTAAGCCTGACATCGGTAGTGAGGAAAATGCTAGAGTCCATTATAAAAGATGTAATAGCAGAGCACTTGGAAAGCAGTGACAGGATCGGACAAAGTAAACATAAATTTACAAAATGTAAATCGTGCTTGACTAATCTACTGGAATTTTTTGAGGATGTAACTGGTAAAATAGATAAGGGAGGACCAGTGGATGTGATGTATTTGGACTTTCAGAAGGCTTTCGATAAGGTCCTGCATAAGAGATTAGCTTGTAAAATTAAGGTACATGGGATTGGGGGCAAGGTATTGACTTGGATAGGGAACTGGTTGGCAGATAGAAAGCAAAGAGTTGGAATAAACGGGCCGTTTTCCGAGTGGCAGGCAGTGACTAGTGGGGTACCGCAAGGATCGGTCCTAGGACCCCAGCTGTTCACACTATATATTAATGAACTGGATGAGGGAATTGGATGTAGTATCTCCAAATTTGCAGATGACACAAAGCTGGGTGGGAGGATATGCTGTGAGGAGGATGTTGTGAAACTCCAGTACGATTTGGACAGGTTGAGTGATTGGGCAGAAACATGGCAAATGCACTATAATGTGAATAAATGTGAGGTTATCCACTTTGGTGGCAAAAACAGGAAGGCAGATTATTATTTGAATGGCAATAGATTGGGAGAAGGGGAAGTGCAAAGAGACCTGGGTGTTCTTGTGCACCAGTCGCTGAAGGTAAGCATGCAGGTGCAGCAGGCAGTTAAGAAGGCAAATGGTATGTTGGCCTTCGTAGCAAGAGATTTCGAGTACAGGAACAAGGATGTCTTGCTGCAGTTGTACAGGGCCTTGGTGAGACCGCACCTTGAGTATGGTGTGCAGATTTGGTTGCCTTATCTGAGGAAGGATGTTATTGCCATGGAAGGAGTGCAGCGAAGATTCACCAGGCTAATACCTGGGATGGCAGGGATGATGTACGAGGAGAGATTGGGTCGATTGGGCTTGCACTCACTGGAGTTTAGAAGATTGAGAGGAGATCTCATCGAAACCTATAAAATTCTGTCAGGCCTGGACAGACTAAATGCAGGAAGGATGTTCCCGATGGCCGGGGAGTCCAGAAATAGGGGTCACAGTGTAAGGATAAGGGGTAAGCCATTTAGGACTGAGATGAGGAGGAATTTCTTCACCCAGAGAGTGGTGAACCTGTGCAATTCTCTACCACAGAAGGCAGTGGAGGCCAATACATTAAATATATTCAAGAAGGAGTTGGATATATTTCTAAAGGCTAAAGGGATCAAGGGATATGGGGAGAAAGCAGGGACAGGGTACTGAATTTGGATGATCAGCCATGATCTCATTGAATGGCGGAGCATGCGCGAGGGGCTGAATGGCCTACTCCTGCTCCTATCGTCTATGTTTCTATGTCTGTGGTCACGGCGAGGGCTCGGTCTGTGGTCACGGCGATGGCTCGCTCTGTGACACGGCGAGGTCTCGGTCTGTGGTCACGGCGAGGGCTCCGCCTGTGTCGCGGCGAGGGCTCGGCCTGTGTCATGGTGAGGGCTCTGCCTGTGTCGCAGCGAGGGCTCTGCCTGTGTCGCGGCGAGGGCTCGGCATGTGTCCAGGCGACGGCTCGGCCTGTGTCGCGGCGAGGGCTCGGCCAGTGTCGCGGCGAGGGCTCGGCCTGTGTCACGGCGAGGGCTCCGGCTGTGTCGCGGCGAGGGCTCAGACTGTGTCGCGGCGGGGGCTCGGCCTGTGTCGCAGTGAGGGCTCGGCCTGTGTCGCGGCGAGGGCTCGGCCTGTGTCGCGGCGAGGGCTCGGTCTGAGTCGCGGAGAGGGCTCGGCCTGTGTCTCGGCGAGGGCTCGGCCTGTGTCGCGGTGAGGGCTCGGCCTGTGTCATGGCGAGGGCTCGGCTTGTGACGCGGCAAGCCGTCAGCCTGTGTCGCGGCGAGGGCTCGGCCTGTGTCGTGGCGAGGGCTCAGCATGTGTCGCGGCGAGGGCTCGGCCTGTGTCGCGGCGACGGCTCGGCCTGTGTCGTGGCGCGGGCTCGGTCTCTGGTCGTGGCAAAATTCTTGGACTGTGTCGCGGTGAGGTCTCGGTCTGTGTAACGGCAAGGGCTAGGACTGTGGTCGCGGCGAGGGCTCGGTCTGTGTCGCGGCAAGGGCTCGGTCTGTGTCGTGGTGAGGGCTCGGCCTATGTCGCGGCGAGGGCTCGACCTGTGGTCGTGGCAAGAGCTCGGCCTGTGTCATGGCGAGGGCTCGGCCTGTGGTCACGGCGAGGGCTCGGTGTGTGGTCACGGTGAGGGCTCGGTCTGTGTCACGGCGAGGGCTCGGTCTGTGGTCACGGCGAGGGCTCGGCCTGTGTCACGGCAAGGGCTCGGTCTGTGGTCACGGCGAGGGCTCGGTCTGTGGTCACGGCGAGGGCTGTCTATGTCGCGGCGCGGGCTCGGTCTGTGTCGCGGTGAGGGCTCGGTCTATGTCACGGCGACGGCTTGGTCTGTGTCACGGCGAGGGCTCGGTCTTTGGTTGCGGCGAAGGCTCGGTCTGAGGACGCGCCGAGTTCTCGGACTGTGTCGCGGCGAGGTCTCGGTCTGTGTCGCGGTGAGGGCTCGGCCTGTGGTCGCGGCGAGGGCTCAGCCAGTGTCGCGGCGAGGGCTCGGCCTGTGGTCGCGGCGAGGGCTCGGTCTGTGTCGCGGCGAGGGCTCGGTCTGTGTCGCGGCGAGGGCTCAGTCTGTGTCGCGGCGAGGGCTCGGCCTGTGGTCGCGGCGAGGGCTCGGTCTGTGTCACGGCGAGGGCTCGGTCTGCGTCACAGCGAGGGCTCGTTCTGTGTCACGGCGAAGGTTTGGCTTGTGTCGCGGTGAGGGCTCGGCCTGTGTTGCGGCGAGGGCTCGGTCTGTGTTGCGTCATGGCGAGGGCTCGATCTGTGTCGCGTCGAGGGCTCGGACTGTGGTCACGGCGAGGGCTCGGCCTGTGTTGCAGCGTGGGCTCTGACTTTGTCGCGGCGAGAGCACGGCCTGTGTCGCGGTGAGGACTTGGCCTGTGTCGTGGCGAGGGCTCGGCCTGTATCACGGTGAGGGCTCGGCCTGTGTCGGCCTGTGTCGCGGCGAGGGCTCGGCCTGTGTCGTGGCGAGGGCTCGGTCTGTAGTCGCGGCTAGGGCTCAGTATGTGTCGCGTCGAGGGCTTTGTCTGTATTGCGGCGAGGGCTCGGTCTGTGTCACTGCGAGGCCTCGGTCTGTGTCACGGTGAGGGCTCGGTCTGTGTCGCGGCGAGGGCTCGGCCTGTGTCGCGGCGAGGGCGCGGCCTGTGGTCAGGGCGAGGGTTTGGTTTGTGGTCACTGCATGGGCTCGGTCTGTGGTCTCGGCGAGGGCTCGGCCTGTGTCGCGGTGAGGGCTCGGCCTGTGTCGCGTCGAGGGCTCGGGCTGTTTCGCGGCGAGGGCTCAGTCTGTGTCGCGTCGAGGGCTCGGTCTGTGTCACGGCGAGGGCTCGGGCTGTTTCGCGGCGAGGGCTCAGTCTGTGTCGCGTCGAGGGCTCGGTCTGTGTCACGGCGAGGGCTTGGCCTGTGCCGCGGCGAGGGCTCAGACTGTCGCGGCGAGGGCTCGGCCTGTGTCGCGGCGAGGGCTCGGCCTGTGTCGCGGCGAGGGCGCGGCCTGTGGTCAGGGCGAGGGTTTGGTTTGTGGTCACTGCATGGGCTCGGTCTGTGGTCTCGGCGAGGGCTCGGTCTGTGTCGCGGTGAGGGCTCGGCCTGTGTCATGGCGAGGGCTCGGCTTGTGACGCGGCAAGCCGTCAGCCTGTGTCGCGGCGAGGGCTCGGCCTGTGTCGTGGCGAGGGCTCAGCCTGTGTCGCGGCGAGGGCTCGGCCTGTGTCGCCGCGAGGGCTCGGCCTGTGTCGTGGCGCGGGCTCGGTCTCTGGTCGCGGCGAAATTCTTGGACTGTGTCGCGGTGAGGTCTCGGTCTGTGTAACGGCAAGGGCTAGGACTGTGGTCGCAGCGAGGGCTCGGTCTGTGTCGCGGCAAGGGCTCGGTCTGTGTCGTGGTGAGGGCTCGGCCTATGTCGCGGCGAGGGCTCGACCTGTGGTCGTGGCAAGAGCTCGGCCTGTGTCATGGCGAGGGCTCGGCCTGTGGTCACGGCGAGGGCTCGGTGTGTGGTCACGGTGAGGGCTCGGTCTGTGTCACGGCGAGGGCTCGGTCTGTGGTCACGGCGAGGGCTCGGCCTGTGTCACGGCAAGGGCTCGGTCTGTGGTCACGGCGAGGGCTCGGTCTGTGGTCACGGCGAGGGCTGTCTATGTCGCGGCGAGGGCTCGGTCTGTGTCGCGGCGAGGGCTCGGTCTATGTCACGGCGACGGCTTGGTCTGTGTCACGGCGAGGGCTCGGTCTTTGGTTGCGGCGAAGGCTCGGTCTGAGGACGCGCCGAGTTCTCGGACTGTGTCGCGGCGAGGTCTCGGTCTGTGTCGCGGTGAGGGCTCGGCCTGTGGTCGCGGCGAGGGCTCAGCCAGTGTCGCGGCGAGGGCTCGGCCTGTGGTCGCGGCGAGGGCTCGGTCTGTGTCGCGGCGAGGGCTCGGTCTGTGTCGCGGCGAGGGCTCGGTCTGTGTCGCGGCGAGGGCTTGGCCTGTGGTCGCGGCGAGGGCTCGGTCTGTGTCGCGGCGAGGGCTCGGTCTGCGTCACAGCGAGGGCTCGGGCTGTTTCGCGGCGAGGGCTCAGCCTGTGCCGTGGCAAGGGCTCGACATGTGTCGTGGCGAGGGCTCGGCTTGTGTCGCGGTGAGGGCTCGGACTTTGTCGCGCCGAGGGCTCGGTCTGTGTCGCGGCGAGGGCTCGGCCTATGTCGCGGCGTTGGCTCGGCCTGTGGTCGCGGCAAGAGCTCGGCCTGTGTCATGGCGAAGGCTCGGCCTATGGTCACAGCGAGGGCTCAGTCTGTGGTCACGGCGAGTGCTCGGTCTGTGTCATGGTAAGGGCTCAGTCTGTGGTCACGGCAAGGGTTCGGACTGTGGTCACGGCAAGGGTTCGGACTGTGGTCATGGCGAGGGCTCGGCCTGTGTCGCAGCGTGGGCTCGGACTGTGTCGCGGCTAGAGTACGGCCTGTGTCGCGGCGAGGGCTCGGCCTCTGTTGCGGCGAGGGCTCGGCCTGTGTTGCGGCGAGGGCCCGGCCTGTGATCGCGGCGAGGGCTCGGTCTGTGTCGCGGTGAGGGCCCGGCCTGTGGTCACGGCGAGGGCTCGGACTGTGGTCACGGCGAGGGCTCGGCCTGTGTTGCAGCGTGGGCTCTGACTTTGTCGCGGCGAGAGCACGGCCTGTGTCGCGGTGAGGACTTGGCCTGTGTCGTGGCGAGGGCTCGGCCTGTATCACGGTGAGGGCTCGGCCTGTGTCGGCCTGTGTCGCGGCGAGGGCTCGGCCTGTGTCATGGCGAGGGCTCGGTCTGTGGTCGCGGCTAGGGCTCAGTATGTGTCGCGTCGAGGGCTTTGTCTGTATTGCGGCGAGGGCTCGGTCTGTGTCACTGCGAGGCCTCGGTCTGTGTCACAGTGAGGGCTCGGTCTGTCGCGGCGAGGGCTCGGTCTGTGTCGCGGCGAGGGCTCGTTCTGTGTCACGGCGAAGGTTTGGCTTGTGTCGCGGTGAGGGCTCGGCCTGTGTTGCGGCGAGGGCTCGGTCTGTGTCGCGTCGTGGCGAGGGCTCGATCTGTGTCGCGTCGAGGGCTCGGACTGTGGTCACGGCGAGGGCTCGGCCTGTGTTGCAGCGTGGGCTCTGACTTTGTCGCGGCGAGAGCACGGCCTGTGTCGCGGTGAGGACTTGGCCTGTGTCGTGGCGAGGGCTCGGCCTGTATCACGGTGAGGGCTCGGCCTGTGTCGGCCTGTGTCGCGGCGAGGGCTCGGCCTGTGTCGTGGCGAGGGCTCGGTCTGTAGTCGCGGCTAGGGCTCAGTATGTGTCGCGTCGAGGGCTTTGTCTGTATTGCGGCGAGGGCTCGGTCTGTGTCACTGCGAGGCCTCGGTCTGTGTCACGGTGAGGGCTCGGTCTGTCGCGGCGAGGGCTCGGTCTGTGTCGCGGCGAGGGCTCGTTCTGTGTCACGGCGAAGGTTTGGCTTGCCTGTGTTGCGGCGAGGGCTCGGTCTGTGTCGCGTCGTGGCGAGGGCTCGATCTGTGTCGCGTCGAGGGCTCGGGCTGTTTCGCGGCGAGGGCTCAGTCTGTGTCGCGTCGAGGGCTCGGTCTGTGTCACGGCGAGGGCTCGGCCTGTGCTGCGGCGAGGGCTCAGACTGTCGTGGCGAGGGCTCGGCCTGTGTCGCGGCGAGGGCTCGGCCTGTGTCGCGGCGAGGGCGCGGCCTGTGGTCAGGGCGAGGGTTTGGTTTGTGGTCACTGCGTGGGCTCGGTCTGTGGTCTCGGCGAGGGCTCGGCCTGTGTCGCGGTGAGGGCTCGGCCTGTGTCATGGCGAGGGCTCGGCTTGTGACGCGGCAAGCCGTCAGCCTGTGTCGCGGCGAGGGCTCGGCCTGTGTCGTGGCGAGGGCTCAGCCTGTGTCGCGGCGAGGGCTCGGCCTGTGTCGCCGCGAGGGCTCGGCCTGTGTCGTGGCGCGGGCTCGGTCTCTGGTCGCGGCGAAATTCTTGGACTGTGTCGCGGTGAGGTCTCGGTCTGTGTAACGGCAAGGGCTAGCACTGTGGTCGCGGCGAGGACTCGGTCTGTGTCGCGGCAAGGGCTCGGTCTGTGTCGTGGTGAGGGCTCGGCCTATGTCGCGGTGAGGGCTCGACCTGTGGTCGTGGCAAGAGCTCGGCCTGTGTCATGGCGAGGGCTCGGCCTGTGGTCACGGCGAGGGCTCGGTGTGTGGTCACGGTGAGGGCTCGGTCTGTGTCACGGCGAGGGCTCGGTCTGTGGTCACGGCGAGGGCTCGGTCTGTGGTCACGGCGAGGGCTGTCTATGTTGCGGCGAGGGCTCGGTCTGTGTCACGGCGAGGGCTCGGTCTTTGGTTGCGGCGAAGGCTCGGTCTGAGGACGCGCCGAGTTCTCGGACTGTGTCGCGGCGAGGTCTCGGTCTGTGTCGCGGTGAGGGCTCGGCCTGTGGTCGCGGCGAGGGCTCGGCCAGTGTCGCGGCGAGGGCTCGGCCTGTGGTCGCGGCGAGGGCTCGGTCTGTGTCGCGGCGAGGGCTCGGTCTGTGTCGTGGCGAGGGCTCGGTCTGTGTCGCGGCGAGGGCTCGGCCTGTGGTCGCGGCGAGGGCTCGGTCTGTGTCGCGGCGAGGGCTCGGTCTGTGTCACGGCGAGGGCTCGGTCTGTGTCACGGCGAAGGCTCGGTCTGTGTCACGGCGAGGGCTCGGTCTGTGATCATGGCGAGGGCTCGATCTGTGTCACGGCGAAGGCTCGGTCTGTGTCACGGCGAGGGCTCAGTCTGTGTCATGGCGAGGGCTTGATCTGTGTCACGGCGAAGGCTCAGTCTGTGTCACAGCGAGGGCTCGGTCTGTGGTCACCGCGAGGGCTCGGTCTGTGTCACGGCGAGGGTTCGGACTGCGGTCATGGTGGGGGCTCGGCCTGTGTCGCAGCGTGGGCTCGGACTGTGTCGCAGCTAGAGTACGGCCTGTGTCGCGGCGAGGGCTCGGCCTGTGTTGCGGCGAGGATTCGGCCTGTGTCGCGGCGAGGGCCCGGCCTGTGTCGCGGCGAGGGCTCAGTCTGTTTCGCGGCGAGGGCTCGGTCTGTGTCGCGGCGAGGGCTCAGTCTGTTTCACGGCGAGGGCTCGGTGTGTGTCGCGGCGAGTGCTCGGTCTGTGTCTCAGCAAGGGCTCGGTCTGTGTCCCGTCGAGGGCTCAGTCTGTTTCGCGGCGAGGGCTCGGTGTGTGTCGCGGCGAGTGCTCGGTCTGTGTCGCGGCGAGGGCTCGGTCTGTGTCGAGCGAGGGCTCGGTCTGTGTCACGGCGACGACTCGGTCTGTCACGGCGAGGGCTCGGTCTTTGGTCGCGGCGAGGGCTCGGTCTGAGGTCGTGCCGAGTTCTCGCACTGTGGTCACAGCGAGGGCTCGGTCTGTGTCGTGGTGAGGGCTCAACCTGTGGTCGCGGCGAGGGCTCGGTCTGTGTCGCGGCGAGGGCTCGGTCTGTGTCACGGCGAGGGCTCGGGCTGGTCCGCGGCGAGGGCTCAGCCTCTGTCACGGCAAGGGCTCGGCCTGTGTCGCGGTGAGGGCTCGGCCTGTGGTCGCGGCGAGGGCTCGGTCTGTGTCGCGGTGAGGGCTCGGTCTGCGTCGCGGCGAGGGCGCGGTCTGTTTTGCGGTGAGTGCTCAGCCTGTGTGCGGCAAGAGCTCGGCCTGTGTCGTGGCGAGGGCTCGGCATATGTCGCGCCGTTGGCTCGGCCTGTGGTCGCGGCAAGAGCTCGGCCTGTGTCGTGGCGAAGGCTCGGCCTATGGTCACGGCGAGGGCTCGGGCTGTTTTGCGGCGAGTGCTCAGCCTGTGTCGCGGCAAGAGCTCGGCCTGTGTTGTGGCGAGGGCTCGGCCTGTGTCGTGGCAAGGGCTCGGCATATGTCACGGCGTTGGCTCGGCCTGTGGTCGCGGCAAGAGCTCGGCCTGTGTCGTGGCGAAGGCTCGGCCTATGGTCACGGGGAGGGCTCAGTCTGTGGTCACGGCGAGGGCTCGGTCTGTGTCGCGGCGAGGGCTCGGGCTATGGTCACGGGAAGGGCTCGGTCTGTGGTCACGGCGAGGGCTCAGTCTGTCATCACGGCGAGGGCTCAGTTTGTGTCATGGCAAGGGTTCGGTCTGTGGTCACGGTGAGGGCTCGGTCTGTGTTACGGCGTGGGCTCGGTCTGTGTCACGGCGAGGGCTCGGTCTGTGTCACAGCAAGGGCTCAGTCTGTGGTCACGGCGAGGGCTCGGTCTGTGGTCACGGTGAGGGCTGTCTGTGTCGCAGCGAGGGCTCGTTCTGTGTCGCAGCGAGGGCTCGGTCTGTGGTCACGGCGAGGGCTCGTTCTGTGTCGCAGCGAGGGCTCGGTCTTTGGTTGCGGCGAAGGCTCGGTCTGAGGATGCGCCGAGTTCTCGGACTGTGTCGCGGCGAGGTCTCGGTCTGTGTCGCGGCAAGGGCTCGGTCTTTGGTCGCGGCGAGGGCTCAGTCTGTGGCCGCGCCGAGTTCTCGGACTGTGGTCACGGCGAGCGCTCGGTCTGTGTCGCGGTGAGGGCTCGACCTGTGGTCGCGGCGAGTGCTCGGTCTGTGTCGTGGCGAGGGCTCGGTCTGTGTCGCGGTGACGGCTCGGGCTGTTTCGCGGCGAGGGCTCAGCCTCTGTTGCGGCAAGGGCTCGGTCTGCGTCGCGGTGAGGACTCGGCCTGTGGTCGCGGTGAGGGCTCGGTCTGTGTCGCGGTGAGGGCTCAGTCTGCGTCGCGGCGAGGGCTCGGGCTGTTTCACGGCAAGTGCTCAGCCTGTGTCGCGGCAAGGGCTCGGCTGTGTCGTGGCGAGGGCTCGGCCTGTGTCGCGGTGAAGGCCCGGCCTGTGACGCGGCGAGGGCTCAGCCTGTGTTGTGGCGAGGGCTCGGTCTGTGATCGCTGCGAGAACTCGGTCTGTGTCGCGTCGAGGGCTCGGTCTGTCTCACGGCGAGGGTTCGGCCTGTGTCACGGTGAGGGCTCAGCCTGTGTCGCGGCGAGGGCTCGGTCTGTGTCATGTCGAGGGATCGGTCTGTGTCGCGTCGAGGGCTCGGACTGTGTCGCGGCGAGGGCTCGGTCTGTGTCGTGTCAAGGGCTCGGTCTGTGTCACGGCGTTGGCTCGGCCTGTGGTCGTGGCAAGATCTCGGCCTGTGTCGTGGCAAAGGCTCGGACTATGGTTACGGGGAGGGCTCGGTCTTTGGTCATGGCGAGTGCTCACTCTGTGGGCACGGCGAGGGCTCAGATTGTGTCATGGCAAGGGTTCGGTCTGTGGTTATGGTGAGGGCTCAGTCTGTGTCACGGCGAGGGCTCGGTCTGTGTCACGGCGAGGGCTCGGTCTGTGGTCACGGCAAGGGCTCGGTCTGTGTCACGGCAAGGGCTCGGTCTGTGGTCACGGCGAGGGCTCGGTCTGTGTCACGGCGAGGGCTCGGTCTGTGTCACGGCGAAGGCTCGGTCTGTGTCACGGCGAGGGCTCGGTCTGTGATCACGGCGAGGGCTCGATCTGTGTCATGGCGAAGGCTCGGTCTGTGTCACGGCGAGGGCTCGGTCTGTGTCATGGCGAGGGCTCGATCTGTGTCACGGCGAAGGCTCAGTCTGTGTCACAGCGAGGGCTCGGTCTGTGGTCACGGCGAGGGCTCGGTCTGTGTCACGGCGAGGGTTCGGACTGCGGTCACGGTGGGGGCTCGGCCTGTGTCGCAGCGTGGGCTCGGACTGTGTCGCAGCTAGAGTACGGCCTGTGTCGCGGCGAGGGCTCGGCCTGTGTTGCGGCGAGGGTTCGGCCTGTGTCGCGGCGAGGGCCCGGCCTGTGTCGCGGCGAGGGCTCGGTCTGTTTCGCGGCGAGGGCTCGGTGTGTGTCGCGGCGAGGGCTCGGTCTGTGTCGCGGCGAGGGTTCAGACTGCGGTCACGGTGGGGACTCGGCCTGTGTCGCAGCGTGGGCTCGGACTGTGTCACAGCTAGAGTACGGCCTGTGTCGCGGCGAGGGCTCAGCCTGTGTTGCGGCGAGCGCTCGGTATGTGTCACGGCGAAGGCTCGGCCTGTGTCGCGTCGAGGGCTCGGTCTGTGGTCGCGGGAAGAGCTCGGCCTGCGTCGTGGCGAAGGCTCGGCCTATGGTCACGGCGAGGGCTCGGTCGGTGGTCACGGCTCAGTTTGTGCTATGGCAATGGTTCGGTCTGTGCCACGGCGAGAGCTCGGTCTGTGTCGCGTCGAGGGCTCGGTCTGTGTCACGGCGTTGGCTCGGCCTGTGTCGTGGCGAAGGCTCGGCCTATGGTCACGGGGAGGGCTCGGTCTGTGGTCACGGCGAGGGCTCGGTCTGTGGTCACGGCGAGGGCTCGGTCTGTGGTCACGGCGAGGGCTCGGTCTGTGGTCACGGCGAGGGTTCGGACTGTGGTCACGGTGAGGGCTCGGTCTGTGTCGCAACTAGAGTACGGCCTGTGTCGCAACGAGGGCTCAGCCTGTGTTGCGGCGAGGGTTCGGCATGTATCGCGGCGAGGGCCCGGCCTGTGTCGCGGCGAGGGCTCAGCCTATGTCGTGGCGAGGGCTCGGTCTGTGATCGCGGCGAGTGCTCGGTCTGTGTCGCGGCGAGGGCTCGGTCTGTGTCGCGGCGAGGGCTCGGTCTGTGTCGCAGCAAGGGCTCGGTCTGTGTCCCGTCGAGGGCTCAGTCTGTTTCGCGGCGAGGGCTCGGTGTGTGTCGCAGCGAGGGCTCGGTCTGTGTCGCGGTGAGGGCTCGGTCTGTGTCGAGCGAGGGCTCGGTCTGTGTCACGGCGAGGGCTCGGTCTGTCGCGGCGAGGGCTCGGTCTTTGGTCGCGGCGAGGGCTCGGTCTGAGGTCGCGCCGAGTTCTCGGACAATGGTCACGGCGAGGGCTCGGTCTGTGTTGCGGTGAGGGCTCAACCTGTGGTCGCGGCGAGGGCTCGGTCTGTGTCGCGGCGAGGGCTCGGTCTGTGTCGCGGCGAGGGCTCGGGCTGGTTCGCGGCGAGGGCTCAGCCTCTGTCGCGGCAAGGGCTCGGTCTGTGTCGCGGTGAGGGCTCGGCCTGTGGTCGCGGCGAGGGCTCGGTCTGTGTCGCGGTGAGGGCTCGGTCTGCGTCGCGCCGAGGGCGCGGGCTGTTTTGCGGCGAGTGCTCAGCCTGTGTGCGGCAAGAGCTCGGCCTGTGTCGTGGCGAGGGCTCGGCCTGTGTCGTGGCGGGGGCTCGGCATATGTCACGGTGTTAGCTCGGCCTGTGTCGTGGCGAAGGCTCGGCCTATGGTCACGGGGAGGGCTCGGTCTGTGGTCACGGCGAGGGCTCGGTCTGTGTCACGGCGACGACTCGGTCTGTCACGGCGAGGGCTCGGTCTTTGGTCGCGGCGAGGGCTCGGTCTGAGGTCGCGCCGAGTTCTCGCACTGTGGTCACGGCGAGGGCTCGGTCTGTGTCGTGGTGAGGGCTCAACCTGTGGTCGCGGCGAGGGCTCGGTCTGTGTCGCGGCGAGGGCTCGGTCTGTGTCACGGCGAGGGCTCGGGCTGGTTCGCGGCGAGGGCTCAGCCTCTGTCGCGGCAAGGGCTCGGTCGGTGTCGCGGTGAGGGCTCGGCCTGTGGTCGCGGCGAGGGCTCGGTCTGTGTCGCGGTGAGGGCTCGGTCTGCGTCGCGGTGAGGGCGCGGTCTGTTTTGCGGCGAGTGCTCAGCCTGTGTGCGGCAAGAGCTCGGCCTGTGTCGTGGCGAGGGCTCGGCATATGTCGCGGCGTTGGCTCGGCCTGTGGTCGCGGCAAGATCTCGGCCTGTGTTGTGGCGAAGGCTCGGCCTATGGTCACGGGGAGGGCTCGGCCTGTGGTCGTGGCAAGATCTCGCCCTGTGTCGTGGCAAAGGCTCGGACTATGGTTACGGGGAGGGCTCGGTCTTTGGTCATGGCGAGTGCTCAGTCTGTGGGCACGGCGAGGGCTCAGATTGTGTCATGGCAAGGGTTCGGTCTGTGGTTATGGTGAGGGCTCAGTCTGTGTCACGGTGAGGGCTCGGTCTGTGTCACGGCGAGGACTCGGTCTGTGGTCACGGCAAGGGCTCGGTCTGTGTCACGGCAAGGGCTCGGTCTGTGGTCACGGCGAGGGCTCGGTCTGTGTCACGGCGAGGGCTCGGTCTGTGTCACGGCGAAGGCTCGGTCTGTGTCACGGCGAGGGCTCGGTCTGTGGTCACGGCGAGGGCTCGATCTGTGTCACGGCGAAGGCTCGGTCTGTGTCACGGCGAGGGCTCGGTCTGTGTCATGGCGAGGGCTCGATCTGTGTCACGGCGAAGGCTCAGTCTGTGTCACAGTGAGGGCTCGGTCTGTGGTCACGGCGAGGGCTCGGTCTGTGTCACGGCGAGGGTTCAGACTGCAGTCACGGTGGGGGCTCGGCCTGTGTCGCAGCGTGGGCTCGGACTGTGTCGCAGCTAGAGTACGGCCTGTGTCGCGGCGATGGCTCAGCCTGTGTTGCGGCGAGGGTTCGGCATGTATCGCGGCGAGGGCCCGGCCTGTGTCGCGGCGAGGGCTCAGCCTATGTCGTGGCGAGGGCTCGGTCTGTGATCGCGGCGAGTGCTCGGTCTGTGTCGCGGCGAGGGCTCGGTCTGTGTCGCGGCGAGGGCTCGGTCTGTGTCGCAGCAAGGGCTCGGTCTGTGTCCCGTCGAGGGCTCAGTCTGTTTCGCGGCGAGGGCTCGGTGTGTGTCGCAGCGAGGGCTCGGTCTGTGTCGCGGTGAGGGCTCGGTCTGTGTCGAGCGAGGGCTCGGTCTGTGTCACGGCGAGGGCTCGGTCTGTCGCGGCGAGGGCTCGGTCTTTGGTCGCGGCGAGGGCTCGGTCTGAGGTCGCGCCGAGTTCTCGGACAATGGTCACGGCGAGGGCTCGGTCTGTGTTGCGGTGAGGGCTCAACCTGTGGTCGCGGCGAGGGCTCGGTCTGTGTCGCGGCGAGGGCTCGGTCTGTGTCGCGGCGAGGGCTCGGGCTGGTTCGCGGCGAGGGCTCAGCCTCTGTCGCGGCAAGGGCTCGGTCTGTGTCGCGGTGAGGGCTCGGCCTGTGGTCGCGGCGAGGGCTCGGTCTGTGTCGCGGTGAGGGCTCGGTCTGCGTCGCGCCGAGGGCGCGGGCTGTTTTGCGGCGAGTGCTCAGCCTGTGTGCGGCAAGAGCTCGGCCTGTGTCGTGGCGAGGGCTCGGCCTGTGTCGTGGCGGGGGCTCGGCATATGTCACGGTGTTAGCTCGGCCTGTGTCGTGGCGAAGGCTCGGCCTATGGTCACGGGGAGGGCTCGGTCTGTGGTCACGGCGAGGGCTCGGTCTGTGTCACGGCGACGACTCGGTCTGTCACGGTGAGGGCTCGGTCTTTGGTCGCGGCGAGGGCTCGGTCTGAGGTCGCGCCGAGTTCTCGCACTGTGGTCACGGCGAGGGCTCGGTCTGTGTCGTGGTGAGGGCTCAACCTGTGGTCGCGGCGAGGGCTCGGTCTGTGTCGCGGCGAGGGCTCGGTCTGTGTCACGGCGAGGGCTCGGGCTGGTTCGCGGCGAGGGCTCAGCCTCTGTCGCGGCAAGGGCTCGGTCGGTGTCGCGGTGAGGGCTCGGCCTGTGGTCGCGGCGAGGGCTCGGTCTGTGTCGCGGTGAGGGCTCGGTCTGCGTCGCGGTGAGGGCGCGGTCTGTTTTGCGGCGAGTGCTCAGCCTGTGTGCGGCAAGAGCTCGGCCTGTGTCGTGGCGAGGGCTCGGCATATGTCGCGGCGTTGGCTCGGCCTGTGGTCGCGGCAAGATCTCGGCCTGTGTTGTGGCGAAGGCTCGGCCTATGGTCACGGGGAGGGCTCGGCCTGTGGTCGTGGCAAGATCTCGCCCTGTTTCGTGGCAAAGGCTCGGACTATGGTTACGGGGAGGGCTCGGTCTTTGGTCATGGCGAGTGCTCAGTCTGTGGGCACGGCGAGGGCTCAGATTGTGTCATGGCAAGGGTTCGGTCTGTGGTTATGGTGAGGGCTCAGTCTGTGTCACGGTGAGGGCTCGGTCTGTGTCACGGCGAGGACTCGGTCTGTGGTCACGGCAAGGGCTCGGTCTGTGTCACGGCAAGGGCTCGGTCTGTGGTCACGGCGAGGGCTCGGTCTGTGTCACGGCGAGGGCTCGGTCTGTGTCACGGCGAAGGCTCGGTCTGTGTCACGGCGAGGGCTCGGTCTGTGGTCACGGCGAGGGCTCGATCTGTGTCACGGCGAAGGCTCGGTCTGTGTCACGGCGAGGGCTCGGTCTGTGTCATGGCGAGGGCTCGATCTGTGTCACGGCGAAGGCTCAGTCTGTGTCACAGTGAGGGCTCGGTCTGTGGTCACGGCGAGGGCTCGGTCTGTGTCACGGCGAGGGTTCAGACTGCAGTCACGGTGGGGGCTCGGCCTGTGTCGCAGCGTGGGCTCGGACTGTGTCGCAGCTAGAGTACGGCCTGTGTCGCGGCGAGGGCTCAGCCTGTGTTGCGGCGAGCGCTCGGTATGTGTCACGGCGAAGGCTCGGCCTGTGTCACGTCGAGGGCTCGGTCTGTGGTCGCGGGAAGAGCTCGGCCTGCGTCGTGGCGAAGGCTCGGCCTATGGTCACGGCGAGGGCTCGGTCGGTGGTCATGGCTCAGTTTGTGCTATGGCAATGGTTCGGTCTGTGCCACGGCGAGAGCTCGGTCTGTGTCGCGTCGAGGGCTCGGTCTGTGTCACGGCGTTGGCTCGGCCTGTGTCGTGGCGAAGGCTCGGCCTATGGTCACGGGGAGGGCTCGGTCTGTGGTCACGGCGAGGGCTCGGTCTGTGGTCACGGCGAGGGCTCGGTCTGTGGTCACGGCGAGGGCTCGGTCTGTGGTCACGGCGAGGGTTCGGACTGTGGTCACGGTGAGGGCTCGTCCTGTGTCGCAGCGTGGGCTCGGACTGTGTCGCAACTAGAGTACGGCCTGTGTCGCAACGAGGGCTCAGCCTGTGTTGCGGCGAGGGTTCGGCATGTATCGCGGCGAGGGCCCGGCCTGTGTCGCGGCGAGGGCTCAGCCTATGTCGTGGCGAGGGCTCGGTCTGTGATCGCGGCGAGTGCTTGGTCTGTGTCGCGGCGAGGGCTCGGTCTGTGTCGCGGCGAGGGCTCGGTCTGTGTCGCAGCAAGGGCTCGGTCTGTGTCCCGTCGAGGGCTCAGTCTGTTTCGCGGCGAGGGCTCGGTGTGTGTCGCAGCGAGGGCTCGGTCTGTGTCGCGGTGAGGGCTCAGTCTGTGTCGAGCGAGGGCTCGGTCTGTGTCACGGCGAGGGCTCGGTCTGTCGCGGCGAGGGCTCGGTCTTTGGTCGCGGCGAGGGCTCGGTCTGAGGTCGCGCCGAGTTCTCGGACAATGGTCACGGCGACGGCTCGGTCTGTGTTGCGGTGAGGGCTCAACCTGTGGTCGCGGCGAGGGCTCGGTCTGTGTCGCGGCGAGGGCTCGGTCTGTGTCGCGGCGAGGGCTCGGGCTGGTTCGCGGCGAGGGCTCAGCCTCTGTCGCGGCAAGGGCTCGGTCTGTGTCGCGGTGAGGGCTCGGCCTGTGGTCGCGGCGAGGGCTCGGTCTGTGTCGCGGTGAGGGCTCGGTCTGCGTCGCGCCGAGGGCGCGGGCTGTTTTGCGGCGAGTGCTCAGCCTGTGTGCGGCAAGAGCTCGGCCTGTGTCGTGGCGAGGGCTCGGCCTGTGTCGTGGCGGGGGCTCGGCATATGTCGCGGTGTTAGCTCGGCCTGTGTCGTGGCGAAGGCTCGGCCTATGGTCACGGGGAGGGCTCGGTCTGTGGTCACGGCGAGGGCTCGGTCTGTGTCACGGCGACGACTCGGTCTGTCACGGCGAGGGCTCGGTCTTTGGTCGCGGCGAGGGCTCGGTCTGAGGTCGCGCCGAGTTCTCGCACTGTGGTCACGGCGAGGGCTCGGTCTGTGTCGTGGTGAGGGCTCAACCTGTGGTCGCGGCGAGGGCTCGGTCTGTGTCGCGGCGAGGGCTCGGTCTGTGTCACGGCGAGGGCTCGGGCTGGTTCACGGCGAGGGCTCAGCCTCTGTCGCGGCAAGGGCTCGGTCTGTGTCGCGGTGAGGGCTCGGCCTGTGGTCGCGGCGAGGGCTCGGTCTGTGTCGCGGTGAGGGCTCGGTCTGCGTCGCGGTGAGGGCGCGGTCTGTTTTGCGGCGAGTGCTCAGCCTGTGTGTGGCAAGAGCTCGGCCTGTGTCGTGGCGAGGGCTCGGCATATGTCGCGGCGTTGGCTCGGCCTGTGGTCGCGGCAAGATCTCGGCCTGTGTTGTGGCGAAGGCTCGGCCTATGGTCACGGGGAGGGCTCGGTCTGTGGTCACGGCGAGGGCTCGGTCTGTGTCGCGGTGAGGGCTCGGGCTGTTTCGCGGCGAGGGCTCAGCCTCTGTCACGGCAAGGGCTCGGTCTGTGTCGTGGTGAGGGCTCGGCCTGTGGTCGCGGCGAGGGCTCGGTCTGTGTCGCGGTGAGGTCTCAGTCTGCGTCGCGGCGAGGGCTCGCGCTGTTTTGCGGCGAGTGCTCAGCCTGTGTCGCGGCAAGAGCTCGGCCTGTGTTGTGGCGAGGGCTCGGCCTGTGTCGTGGCGAGGGCTCGGCATATGTCGCGGCGTTGGTTCGGCCTGTGGTCGCGGCAAGAGCTCGGCCTGTGTCGTGGCGAAGGCTCGGCCTATGGTCACGGGGAGGGCTCAGTCTGTGGTCACGGCGAGGGCTCGGTCTGTGTCGCGGCGAGGGCTCGGGCTATGGTCACGGGAAGGGCTCGGTCTGTGGTCACGGCGAGGGCTCAGTCTGTCATCACGGCGAGGGCTCAGTTTGTGTCATGGCAAGGGTTCGGTCTGTGGTCACGGCGAGGGCTCGGTCTGTGTCACGGCGTGGGCTCGGTCTGTGTCACGGCGAGGGCTCGGTCTGTGTCACAGCAAGGGCTCGGTCTGTGGTCACGGCGAGGGCTCGGTCTGTGGTCACGGCGAGGGCTCGGTCTGTGGTCACGGCGAGGGCTCGGCCTGTGTCACGGCAAGGGCTCGGTCTGTGGTCACGGCGAGGGCTCGGTCTGTGGTCACGGCGAGGGCTGTCTGTGTCGCAGCGAGGGCTCGTTCTGTGTCGCGGCGAGGGCTCGGTCTGTGTCACGGCGAGGGCTTGGTCTGTGTCATGGCAAGGGCTCGGTCTTTGGTTGCGGCGAAGGCTCGGTCTGAGGACGCGCCGAGTTCTCGGACTGTGTCGCGGCGAGGTCTCGGTCTGTGTCGCGGCAAGGGCTCGGTCTTTGGTCGCGGCGAGGGCTCGGTCTGTGGCCGCGCCGAGTTCTCGGACTGTGGTCACGGCGAGCGCTCGGTCTGTGTCGCGGTGAGGGCTCGACCTGTGGTCGCGGCGAGTGCTCGGTCTGTGTCGTGGCGAGGGCTCGGTCTGTGTCGCGGTGACGGCTCGGGCTGTTTCGCGGCAGGTGCTCAGCCTGTGTCGCGGCAAGGGCTCGGCTGTGTCGCGGCGAGGGCTCGGCCTGTGTCGCGGTGAGGGCCCGGCCTGTGACGCGGCGAGGGCTCAGCCTGTGTCGCGGCGAGGGCTCGGTCTGTGATCGCTGCGAGAACTCGGTCTGTGTCGCGGCGAGGGCTCGGTCTGTCTCACGGCGAGGGTTCGGCCTGTGTCACGGTGAGGGCTCAGCCTGTGTCGCGGCGAGGGCTCGGTCTGTGTCATGTCGAGGGCTCGGTCTGTGTCGCGTCGAGGGCTCGGACTGTGTCACGGTGAGGGATCGGCCTGTGTCGCGGCGAGGGCTCGGTCTGTGTCGTGTCAAGGGCTCGGTCTGTGTCACGGCGT
The DNA here is from genome assembly GCF_052327205.1 of Somniosus microcephalus. Taxonomy (NCBI): domain Eukaryota; kingdom Metazoa; phylum Chordata; class Chondrichthyes; order Squaliformes; family Somniosidae; genus Somniosus; species Somniosus microcephalus. The sequence goes on along the minus strand of NC_140990.1, from coordinate 351,141,424 downwards.
TGGCTCGGCCTGTGGTCGTGGCAAGATCTCGGCCTGTGTCGTGGCAAAGGCTCGGACTATGGTTACGGGGAGGGCTCGGTCTTTGGTCATGGCGAGTGCTCACTCTGTGGGCACGGCGAGGGCTCAGATTGTGTCATGGCAAGGGTTCGGTCTGTGGTTATGGTGAGGGCTCAGTCTGTGTCACGGCGAGGGCTCGGTCTGTGTCACGGCGAGGGCTCGGTCTGTGGTCACGGCAAGGGCTCGGTCTGTGTCACGGCAAGGGCTCGGTCTGTGGTCACGGCGAGGGCTCGGTCTGTGTCACGGCGAGGGCTCGGTCTGTGTCACGGCGAAGGCTCGGTCTGTGTCACGGCGAGGACTCGGTCTGTGATCACGGCGAGGGCTCGATCTGTGTCACGGCGAAGGCTCGGTCTGTGTCACGGCGAGGGCTCGGTCTGTGTCATGGCGAGGGCTCGATCTGTGTCACAGCGAAGGCTCAGTCTGTGTCACAGCGAGGGCTCGGTCTGTGGTCACGGCGAGGGCTCGGTCTGTGTCACGGCGAGGGTTCGGACTGCGGTCACGGTGGGGGCTCGGCCTGTGTCGCAGCGTGGGCTCGGACTGTGTCACAGCTAGAGTACGGCCTGTGTCGCGGCGAGGGCTCGGCCTGTGTTGCGGCGAGGGTTCGGCCTGTGTCACGGCGAGGGCCCGGCCTGTGTCGCGGCGAAGGCTCAGTCTGTTTCGCGGCGAGGGCTCGGTGTGTGTCGCGGCGAGGGCTCGGTCTGTGTCGCGGCGAGGGCTCGGTCTGTGTCGAGCGAGGGCTCGGTCTGTGTCACGGCGAGGGCTCGGTCTGTGGTCATGGCGAGGGCTCGGTCTGTGTCGAGCGAAGGCTGAGTCTGTGTCACAGCGAGGGCTCGGTCTGTGGTCACGGCGAGGGCTCGGTCTGTGTCATGGCGAGGGTTCGGACTGCGGTCACGGTGGGGGCTCGGCCTGTGTCGCAGCGTGGGCTCGGACTGTGTCGCAGCTAGAGTACGGCCTGTGTCGTGGCGAGGGCTCGGCCTGTGTTGCCGCGAGGGTTCGGCCTGTGTCGCGGCGAGGGCTCGGTCTGTGATCGCGGCGAGTGCTCGGTCTGTGTCGCGGCGAGGGCTCGGTCTGTGTCGCGGCGAGGGCTCAGTCTGTTTCACGGCGAGGGCTCGGTGTGTGTCGCGGCGAGTGCTCGGTCTGTGTCTCAGCAAGGGCTCGGTCTGTGTCCCGTCGAGGGCTCAGTCTGTTTCGCAGCGAGGGCTCGGTGTGTGTCGCGGCGAGTGCTCGGTCTGTGTTGCGGCGAGGGCTCGGTCTGTGTCGAGCGAGGGCTCGGTCTGTGTCACGGCGACGACTCGGTCTGTCACGGCGAGGGCTCGGTCTTTGGTCACGGCGAGGGCTCGGTCTGAGGTCGCGCCGAGTTCTCGCACTGTGGTCACGGCGAGGGCTCGGTCTGTGTCGTGGTGAGGGCTCAACCTGTGGTCGCGGCGAGGGCTCGGTCTGTGTCGCGGCGAGGGCTCGGTCTGTGTCACGGCGAGGGCTCGGGCTGGTTCGCGGTGAGGGCTCAGCCTCTGTCGCGGCAAGGGCTCGGTCTGTGTCGCGGTGAGGGCTCGGCCTGTGGTCGCGGCGAGGGCTCGGTCTGTGTCGCGGTGAGGGCTCGGTCTGCGTCGCAGCGAGGGCGCGGTCTGTTTTGCGGCGAGTGCTCAGCCTGTGTGCGGCAAGAGCTCGGCCTGTGTCGTGGCGAGGGCTCGGCAGATGTCGCGGCGTTGGCTCGGCCTGTGGTCGCGGCAAGATCTCGGCCTGTGTTGTGGCGAAGGCTCGGCCTATGGTCACGGGGAGGGCTCGGTCTGTGGTCACGGCGAGGGCTCGGTCTGTGTCGCGGTGAGGGCTCGGGCTGTTTCGCGGCGAGGGCTCAGCCTCTGTCACGGCAAGGGCTCGGTCTGTGTCGTGGTGAGGGCTCGGCCTGTGGTCGCAGCGAGGGCTCGGTCTGTGTCGCGGTGAGGTCTCAGTCTGCGTCGCGGCGAGGGCTCGGGCTGTTTTGCGGCGAGTGCTCAGCCTGTGTCGCGGCAAGAGCTCGGCCTGTGTTGTGGCGAGGGCTCGGCCTGTGTCGTGGCGAGGGCTCGGCATATGTCGCGGCGTTGGCTCGGCCTGTGGTCGCGGCAAGAGCTCGGCCTGTGTCATGGCGAAGGCTCGGGCTATGGTCACGGGAAGGGCTCGGTCTGTGGTCACGGCGAGGGCTCAGTCTGTCATCACGGCGAGGGCTCAGTTTGTGTCATGGCAAGGGTTCGGTCTGTGGTCACGGCGAGGGCTCGGTCTGTGTCACGGCATGGGCTCGGTCTGTGTCACGGTGAGGGCCCGGTCTGTGTCACAACAAGGGCTCGGTCTGTGGTCACGGCGAGGGCTCGGTCTGTGGTCACTGCGAGGGCTCGGTCTGTGGTCACGGCGAGGGCTCGGTCTGTGGTCACGGCGAGGGCTGTCTGTGTCGCAGCGAGGGCTCGTTCTGTGTCGCGGCGAGGGCTCGGTCTGTGTCACGGCGAGGGCTTGGTCTGTGTCATGGCAAGGGCTCGGTCTTTGGTTGCGGCGAAGGCTCGGTCTGAGGACGCGCCGAGTTCTCGGACCGTCGCGGCGAGGTCTCGGTCCGTGTCGCGGCAAGGGCTCGGTCTTTGGTCGCGGCGAGGGCTCGGTCTGTGGCCGCGCCGAGTTCTCGGACTGTGGTCACGGCGAGCGCTCGGTCTGTGTCGCGGTGAGGGCTCGACCTGTGGTCGCGGCGAGTGCTCGGTCTGTGTCGTGGCGAGGGCTCGGTCTGTGTCGCGGTGACGGCTCGGGCTGTTTCGCGGCGAGGGCTCAGCCTCTGTTGCGGCAATGGCTCGGTCTGTGTCGCGGTGAGGGCTCAGCCTGTGGTCGCGGTGAGGGCTCGGTCTGTGTCGCGGTGAGGGCTCAGTCTGCGTCGCGGCGAGGGCTCGGGCTGTTTCGCGGCAAGTGCTCAGCCTGTGTCGCGGCAAGGGCTCGGCTGTGTCGTGGCGAGGGCTCGGCCTGTGTCGCGGTGAGGGCCCGGCCTGTGACGCGGCGAGGGCTCAGCCTGTGTCGCGGCGAGGGCTCGGTCTGTGATCGCTGCGAGAACTCGGTCTGTGTCGCGGCGAGGGCTCGGTCTGTCTCACGGCGAGGGTTCGGCCTGTGTCGCGGCGAGGGCTCGGGCTATGGTCACGGGAAGGGCTCGGTCTGTGGTCACGGCGAGGGCTCAGTCTGTCATCACGGTGAGGGCTCAGTTTGTGTCATGGCAAGGGTTCGGTCTGTGGTCACGGCGAGGGCTCGGCCTATGGTCACGGGGAGGGCTCGGTCTGTGGTCACAGCGAGGGCTCGGTCTGTGTCGCGGTGAGGGCTCGGGCTGTTTCGCGGCGAGGGCTCAGCCTCTGTCACGGCAAGGGCTCGGTCTGTGTCGTGGTGAGGGCTCGGCCTGTGGTCGCAGCGAGGGCTCGGTCTGTGTCGCGGTGAGGTCTCAGTCTGCGTCGCGGCGAGGGCTCGGGCTGTTTTGCGGCGAGTGCTCAGCCTGTGTCGCGGCAAGAGCTCGGCCTGTGTTGTGGCGAGGGCTCGGCCTGTGTCGTGGCGAGGGCTCGGCATATGTCGCGGCGTTGGCTCGGCCTGTGGTCGCGGCAAGAGCTCGGCCTGTGTCGTGGCGAAGGCTCGGCCTATGGTCACGGGGAGGGCTCAGTCTGTGGTCACGGCGAGGGCTCGGTCTGTGTCGCGGCGAGGGCTCGGGCTATGGTCACGGGAAGGGCTCGGTCTGTGGTCACGGCGAGGGCTCAGTCTGTCATCACGGCGAGGGCTCAGTCTGCGTCGCGGCTCGGGCTCGGGCTGTTTCGCGGCAAGTGCTCAGCCTGTGTCGCGGCAAGGGCTCGGCTGTGTCGTGGCGAGGGCTCGGCCTGTGTCGCGGTGAGGGCCCGGCCTGTGACGCGGCGAGGGCTCAGCCTGTGTCGCGGCGAGGGCTCGGTCTGTGATCGCTGCGAGAACTCGGTCTGTGTCGCGGCGAGGGCTCGGTCTGTCTCACGGCGAGGGTTCGGCCTGTGTCACGGTGAGGGCTCAGCCTGTGTCGCAGCGAGGGCTCGGTCTGTGTCGTGTCGAGGGCTCGGTCTGTGTCGCGTCGAGGGCTCGGACTGTGTCGCGGTGAGGGATCGGCCTGTGTCGCGGCGAGGGCTCGGTCTGTGTCGTGTCAAGGGCTCGGTCTGTGTCACGGCGTTGGCTCGGCCTGTGGTCGTGGCAAGATCTCGGCCTGTGTCGTGGCAAAGGCTCGGACTATGGTTACGGGGAGGGCTCGGTCTTTGGTCATGGCGAGTGCTCAGTCTGTGGGCACGGCGAGGGCTCAGATTGTGTCATGGCAAGGGTTCGGTCTGTGATTATGGTGAGGGCTCAGTCTGTGTCACGGTGAGGGCTCGGTCTGTGTCACGGCGAGGGCTCAGTCTGTCATCACGGCGAGGGCTCAGTTTGTGTCATGGCAAGGGTTCGGTCTGTGGTCACGGCGAGGGCTCGGTCTGTGTCACGGCGTGGGCTCGGTCTGTGTCACGGCGAGGGCTCGGTCTGTGTCACAGCAAGGGCTCGGTCTGTGGTCACGGCGAGGGCTCGGTCTGTGGTCACGGCGAGGGCTCGGTCTGTGGTCACGGCGAGGGCTCGGCCTGTGTCACGGCAAGGGCTCGGTCTGTGGTCACGGCGAGGGCTCGGTCTGTGGTCACGGCGAGGGCTGTCTGTGTCGCAGCGAGGGCTCGTTCTGTGTCACGGCGAGGGCTCGGTCTGTGTCATGGCGAGGGCTTGGTCTGTGTCATGGCAAGGGCTCGGTCTTTGGTTGCGGCGAAGGCTCGGTCTGAGGACGCGCCGAGTTCTCGGACTGTGTCGCGGCGAGGTCTCGGTCTGTGTCGCGGCAAGGGCTCGGTCTTTGGTCGCGGTGAGGGCTCGGTCTGTGGCCATGCCGAGTTCTCGGACTGTGGTCACGGCGAGCGCTCGGTCTGTGTCGCGGTGAGGGCTCGACCTGTGGTCGCGGCGAGTGCTCGGTCTGTGTCGTGGCGAGGGCTCGGTCTGTGTCGCGGTGACGGCTCGGGCTGTTTCGCGGCAAGTGCTCAGCCTGTGTCGCGGCAAGGGCTCGGCTGTGTCGTGGCGAGGGCTCGGCCTGTGTCGCGGTGAGGGCCCGGCCTGTGACGCGGCGAGGGCTCAGCCTGTGTCGCGGCGAGGGCTCGGTCTGTGATCGCTGCGAGAACTCGGTCTGTGTCGCGGCGAGGGCTCGGTCTGTCTCACGGCGAGGGTTCGGCCTGTGTCACGGTGAGGGCTCAGCCTGTGTCGCGGCGAGGGCTCGGTCTGTGTCATGTCGAGGGCTCGGTCTGTGTCGCGTCGAGGGCTCGGACTGTGTCACGGTGAGGGATCGGCCTGTGTCGCGGCGAGGGCTCGGTCTGTGTCGTGTCAAGGGCTCGGTCTGTGTCACAGCGTTGGCTCGGCCTGTGGTCGTGGCAAGATCTCGGCCTGTGTCGTGGCAAAGGCTCGGACTATGGTTACGGGGAGGGCTCGGTCTTTGGTCATGGCGAGTGCTCACTCTGTGGGCACGGCGAGGGCTCAGATTGTGTCATGGCAAGGGTTCGGTCTGTGGTTATGGTGAGGGCTCAGTCTGTGTCACGGCGAGGGCTCGGTCTGTGTCACGGCGAGGGCTCGGTCTGTGGTCACGGCAAGGGCTCGGTCTGTGTCACGGCAAGGGCTCGGTCTGTGGTCACGGCGAGGGCTCGGTCTGTGTCACGGCGAGGGCTCGGTCTGTGTCACGGCGAAGGCTCGGTCTGTGTCACGGCGAGGGCTCGGTCTGTGATCACGGCGAGGGCTCGATCTGTGTCACGGCGAAGGCTCGGTCTGTGTCACGGCGAGGGCTCGGTCTGTGTCATGGCGAGGGCTCGATCTGTGTCACGGCGAAGGCTCAGTCTGTGTCACAGCGAGGGCTCGGTCTGTGGTCACGGCGAGGGCTCGGTCTGTGTCACGGCGAGGGTTCGGACTGCGGTCACGGTGGGGGCTCGGCCTGTGTCGCAGCGTGGGCTCGGACTGTGTCGCAGCTAGAGTACGGCCTGTGTCGCGGCGAGGGCTCGGCCTGTGTTGCGGCGAGGGTTCGGCCTGTGTCACGGCGAGGGCCCGGCCTGAGTCGCGGCGAGGGCTCAGTCTGTTTCGCGGCGAGGGCTCGGTGTGTGTCGCGGCGAGGGCTCGGTCTGTGTCGCGGCGAGGGCTCGGTCTGTGTCGAGCGAGGGCTCGGTCTGTGTCACGGCGAGGGCTCGGTCTGTGGTCACGGCGAGGGCTCGGTCTGTGTCATGGCGAGGGTTCGGACTGCGGTCACGGTGGGGGCTCGGCCTGTGTCGCAGCGTGGGCTCGGACTGTGTCGCAGCTAGAGTACGGCCTGTGTCGCGGCGAGGGCTCGGCCTGTGTTGCGGCGAGGGTTCGGCCTGTGTCGCAGCGAGGGCTCGGTCTGTGATCGCGGCGAGTGCTCGGTCTGTGTCGCGGCGAGGGCTCGGTCTATGTCACGGCGAGGGCTCAGTCTGTTTCACGGCGAGGGCTCGGTGTGTGTCGCGGCGAGTGCTCGGTCTGTGTCTCAGCAAGGGCTCGGTCTGTGTCCCGTCGAGGGCTCAGTCTGTTTCGCAGCGAGGGCTCGGTGTGTGTCGCGGTGAGTGCTCGGTCTGTGTCGCGGCGAGGGCTCGGTCTGTGTCGAGCGAGGGCTCGGTCTGTGTCACGGCGACGACTCGGTCTGTCACGGCGAGGGCTCGGTCTTTGGTCGCGGCGAGGGCTCGGTCTGAGGTCGCGCCGAGTTCTCGCACTGTGGTCACGGTGAGGGCTCGGTCTGTGTCGTGGTGAGGACTCAACCTGTGGTCGCGGCGAGGGCTCGGTCTGTGTCGCGGCGAGGGCTCGGTCTGTGTCACGGCGAGGGCTCGGGCTGGTTCGCGGTGAGGGCTCAGCCTCTGTCGCGGCAAGGGCTCGGTCTGTGTCGCGGTGAGGGCTCGGCCTGTGGTCGCGGCGAGGGCTCGGTCTGTGTCGCGGTGAGGGCTCGGTCTGCGTCGCAGCGAGGGCGCGGTCTGTTTTGCGGCGAGTGCTCAGCCTGTGTGCGGCAAGAGCTCGGCCTGTGTTGTGGCGAGGGCTCGGCATATGTCGCGGCGTTGGCTCGGCCTGTGGTCGCGGCAAGATCTCGGCCTGTGTTGTGGCGAAGGCTCGGCCTATGGTCACGGGGAGGGCTCGGTCTGTGGTCACGGCGAGGGCTCGGTCTGTGTCACGGCGAGGGTTCGGACTGCGGTCACGGTGGGGGCTCGGCCTGTGTCGCAGCGTGGGCTCGGACTGTGTCGCAGCTAGAGTACGGCCTGTGTCGCGGCGAGGGCTCGGCCTGTGTTGCGGCGAGGGTTCGGCCTGTGTCACGGCGAGGGCCCGGCCTGTGTCGCGGCGAAGGCTCAGTCTGTTTCGCGGCGAGGGCTCGGTGTGTGTCGCGGCGAGGGCTCGGTCTGTGTCGCGGCGAGGGCTCGGTCTGTGTCGAGCGAGGGCTCGGTCTGTGTCACGGCGAGGGCTCGGTCTGTGGTCATGGCGAGGGCTCGGTCTGTGTCGAGCGAAGGCTGAGTCTGTGTCACAGCGAGGGCTCGGTCTGTGGTCACGGCGAGGGCTCGGTCTGTGTCATGGCGAGGGTTCGGACTGCGGTCACGGTGGGGGCTCGGCCTGTGTCGCAGCGTGGGCTCGGACTGTGTCGCAGCTAGAGTACGGCCTGTGTCGTGGCGAGGGCTCGGCCTGTGTTGCCGCGAGGGTTCGGCCTGTGTCGCGGCGAGGGCTCGGTCTGTGATCGCGGCGAGTGCTCGGTCTGTGTCGCGGCGAGGGCTCGGTCTGTGTCGCGGCGAGGGCTCAGTCTGTTTCACGGCGAGGGCTCGGTGTGTGTCGCGGCGAGTGCTCGGTCTGTGTCTCAGCAAGGGCTCGGTCTGTGTCCCGTCGAGGGCTCAGTCTGTTTCGCAGCGAGGGCTCGGTGTGTGTCGCGGCGAGTGCTCGGTCTGTGTTGCGGCGAGGGCTCGGTCTGTGTCGAGCGAGGGCTCGGTCTGTGTCACGGCGACGACTCGGTCTGTCACGGCGAGGGCTCGGTCTTTGGTCACGGCGAGGGCTCGGTCTGAGGTCGCGCCGAGTTCTCGCACTGTGGTCACGGCGAGGGCTCGGTCTGTGTCGTGGTGAGGGCTCAACCTGTGGTCGCGGCGAGGGCTCGGTCTGTGTCGCGGCGAGGGCTCGGTCTGTGTCACGGCGAGGGCTCGGGCTGGTTCGCGGTGAGGGCTCAGCCTCTGTCGCGGCAAGGGCTCGGTCTGTGTCGCGGTGAGGGCTCGGCCTGTGGTCGCGGCGAGGGCTCGGTCTGTGTCGCGGTGAGGGCTCGGTCTGCGTCGCAGCGAGGGCGCGGTCTGTTTTGCGGCGAGTGCTCAGCCTGTGTGCGGCAAGAGCTCGGCCTGTGTCGTGGCGAGGGCTCGGCAGATGTCGCGGCGTTGGCTCGGCCTGTGGTCGCGGCAAGATCTCGGCCTGTGTTGTGGCGAAGGCTCGGCCTATGGTCACGGGGAGGGCTCGGTCTGTGGTCACGGCGAGGGCTCGGTCTGTGTCGCGGTGAGGGCTCGGGCTGTTTCGCGGCGAGGGCTCAGCCTCTGTCACGGCAAGGGCTCGGTCTGTGTCGTGGTGAGGGCTCGGCCTGTGGTCGCAGCGAGGGCTCGGTCTGTGTCGCGGTGAGGTCTCAGTCTGCGTCGCGGCGAGGGCTCGGGCTGTTTTGCGGCGAGTGCTCAGCCTGTGTCGCGGCAAGAGCTCGGCCTGTGTTGTGGCGAGGGCTCGGCCTGTGTCGTGGCGAGGGCTCGGCATATGTCGCGGCGTTGGCTCGGCCTGTGGTCGCGGCAAGAGCTCGGCCTGTGTCATGGCGAAGGCTCGGGCTATGGTCACGGGAAGGGCTCGGTCTGTGGTCACGGCGAGGGCTCAGTCTGTCATCACGGCGAGGGCTCAGTTTGTGTCATGGCAAGGGTTCGGTCTGTGGTCACGGCGAGGGCTCGGTCTGTGTCACGGCATGGGCTCGGTCTGTGTCACGGTGAGGGCCCGGTCTGTGTCACAACAAGGGCTCGGTCTGTGGTCACGGCGAGGGCTCGGTCTGTGGTCACTGCGAGGGCTCGGTCTGTGGTCACGGCGAGGGCTCGGTCTGTGGTCACGGCGAGGGCTGTCTGTGTCGCAGCGAGGGCTCGTTCTGTGTCGCGGCGAGGGCTCGGTCTGTGTCACGGCGAGGGCTTGGTCTGTGTCATGGCAAGGGCTCGGTCTTTGGTTGCGGCGAAGGCTCGGTCTGAGGACGCGCCGAGTTCTCGGACCGTCGCGGCGAGGTCTCGGTCCGTGTCGCGGCAAGGGCTCGGTCTTTGGTCGCGGCGAGGGCTCGGTCTGTGGCCGCGCCGAGTTCTCGGACTGTGGTCACGGCGAGCGCTCGGTCTGTGTCGCGGTGAGGGCTCGACCTGTGGTCGCGGCGAGTGCTCGGTCTGTGTCGTGGCGAGGGCTCGGTCTGTGTCGCGGTGACGGCTCGGGCTGTTTCGCGGCGAGGGCTCAGCCTCTGTTGCGGCAATGGCTCGGTCTGTGTCGCGGTGAGGGCTCAGCCTGTGGTCGCGGTGAGGGCTCGGTCTGTGTCGCGGTGAGGGCTCAGTCTGCGTCGCGGCGAGGGCTCGGGCTGTTTCGCGGCAAGTGCTCAGCCTGTGTCGCGGCAAGGGCTCGGCTGTGTCGTGGCGAGGGCTCGGCCTGTGTCGCGGTGAGGGCCCGGCCTGTGACGCGGCGAGGGCTCAGCCTGTGTCGCGGCGAGGGCTCGGTCTGTGATCGCTGCGAGAACTCGGTCTGTGTCGCGGCGAGGGCTCGGTCTGTCTCACGGCGAGGGTTCGGCCTGTGTCGCGGCGAGGGCTCGGGCTATGGTCACGGGAAGGGCTCGGTCTGTGGTCACGGCGAGGGCTCAGTCTGTCATCACGGTGAGGGCTCAGTTTGTGTCATGGCAAGGGTTCGGTCTGTGGTCACGGCGAGGGCTCGGCCTATGGTCACGGGGAGGGCTCGGTCTGTGGTCACAGCGAGGGCTCGGTCTGTGTCGCGGTGAGGGCTCGGGCTGTTTCGCGGCGAGGGCTCAGCCTCTGTCACGGCAAGGGCTCGGTCTGTGTCGTGGTGAGGGCTCGGCCTGTGGTCGCAGCGAGGGCTCGGTCTGTGTCGCGGTGAGGTCTCAGTCTGCGTCGCGGCGAGGGCTCGGGCTGTTTTGCGGCGAGTGCTCAGCCTGTGTCGCGGCAAGAGCTCGGCCTGTGTTGTGGCGAGGGCTCGGCCTGTGTCGTGGCGAGGGCTCGGCATATGTCGCGGCGTTGGCTCGGCCTGTGGTCGCGGCAAGAGCTCGGCCTGTGTCGTGGCGAAGGCTCGGCCTATGGTCACGGGGAGGGCTCAGTCTGTGGTCACGGCGAGGGCTCGGTCTGTGTCGCGGCGAGGGCTCGGGCTATGGTCACGGGAAGGGCTCGGTCTGTGGTCACGGCGAGGGCTCAGTCTGTCATCACGGCGAGGGCTCAGTCTGCGTCGCGGCTCGGGCTCGGGCTGTTTCGCGGCAAGTGCTCAGCCTGTGTCGCGGCAAGGGCTCGGCTGTGTCGTGGCGAGGGCTCGGCCTGTGTCGCGGTGAGGGCCCGGCCTGTGACGCGGCGAGGGCTCAGCCTGTGTCGCGGCGAGGGCTCGGTCTGTGATCGCTGCGAGAACTCGGTCTGTGTCGCGGCGAGGGCTCGGTCTGTCTCACGGCGAGGGTTCGGCCTGTGTCACGGTGAGGGCTCAGCCTGTGTCGCAGCGAGGGCTCGGTCTGTGTCGTGTCGAGGGCTCGGTCTGTGTCGCGTCGAGGGCTCGGACTGTGTCGCGGTGAGGGATCGGCCTGTGTCGCGGCGAGGGCTCGGTCTGTGTCGTGTCAAGGGCTCGGTCTGTGTCACGGCGTTGGCTCGGCCTGTGGTCGTGGCAAGATCTCGGCCTGTGTCGTGGCAAAGGCTCGGACTATGGTTACGGGGAGGGCTCGGTCTTTGGTCATGGCGAGTGCTCAGTCTGTGGGCACGGCGAGGGCTCAGATTGTGTCATGGCAAGGGTTCGGTCTGTGATTATGGTGAGGGCTCAGTCTGTGTCACGGTGAGGGCTCGGTCTGTGTCACGGCGAGGGCTCAGTCTGTCATCACGGCGAGGGCTCAGTTTGTGTCATGGCAAGGGTTCGGTCTGTGGTCACGGCGAGGGCTCGGTCTGTGTCACGGCGTGGGCTCGGTCTGTGTCACGGCGAGGGCTCGGTCTGTGTCACAGCAAGGGCTCGGTCTGTGGTCACGGCGAGGGCTCGGTCTGTGGTCACGGCGAGGGCTCGGTCTGTGGTCACGGCGAGGGCTCGGCCTGTGTCACGGCAAGGGCTCGGTCTGTGGTCACGGCGAGGGCTCGGTCTGTGGTCACGGCGAGGGCTGTCTGTGTCGCAGCGAGGGCTCGTTCTGTGTCACGGCGAGGGCTCGGTCTGTGTCATGGCGAGGGCTTGGTCTGTGTCATGGCAAGGGCTCGGTCTTTGGTTGCGGCGAAGGCTCGGTCTGAGGACGCGCCGAGTTCTCGGACTGTGTCGCGGCGAGGTCTCGGTCTGTGTCGCGGCAAGGGCTCGGTCTTTGGTCGCGGTGAGGGCTCGGTCTGTGGCCATGCCGAGTTCTCGGACTGTGGTCACGGCGAGCGCTCGGTCTGTGTCGCGGTGAGGGCTCGACCTGTGGTCGCGGCGAGTGCTCGGTCTGTGTCGTGGCGAGGGCTCGGTCTGTGTCGCGGTGACGGCTCGGGCTGTTTCGCGGCAAGTGCTCAGCCTGTGTCGCGGCAAGGGCTCGGCTGTGTCGTGGCGAGGGCTCGGCCTGTGTCGCGGTGAGGGCCCGGCCTGTGACGCGGCGAGGGCTCAGCCTGTGTCGCGGCGAGGGCTCGGTCTGTGATCGCTGCGAGAACTCGGTCTGTGTCGCGGCGAGGGCTCGGTCTGTCTCACGGCGAGGGTTCGGCCTGTGTCACGGTGAGGGCTCAGCCTGTGTCGCGGCGAGGGCTCGGTCTGTGTCATGTCGAGGGCTCGGTCTGTGTCGCGTCGAGGGCTCGGACTGTGTCACGGTGAGGGATCGGCCTGTGTCGCGGCGAGGGCTCGGTCTGTGTCGTGTCAAGGGCTCGGTCTGTGTCACAGCGTTGGCTCGGCCTGTGGTCGTGGCAAGATCTCGGCCTGTGTCGTGGCAAAGGCTCGGACTATGGTTACGGGGAGGGCTCGGTCTTTGGTCATGGCGAGTGCTCACTCTGTGGGCACGGCGAGGGCTCAGATTGTGTCATGGCAAGGGTTCGGTCTGTGGTTATGGTGAGGGCTCAGTCTGTGTCACGGCGAGGGCTCGGTCTGTGTCACGGCGAGGGCTCGGTCTGTGGTCACGGCAAGGGCTCGGTCTGTGTCACGGCAAGGGCTCGGTCTGTGGTCACGGCGAGGGCTCGGTCTGTGTCACGGCGAGGGCTCGGTCTGTGTCACGGCGAAGGCTCGGTCTGTGTCACGGCGAGGGCTCGGTCTGTGATCACGGCGAGGGCTCGATCTGTGTCACGGCGAAGGCTCGGTCTGTGTCACGGCGAGGGCTCGGTCTGTGTCATGGCGAGGGCTCGATCTGTGTCACGGCGAAGGCTCAGTCTGTGTCACAGCGAGGGCTCGGTCTGTGGTCACGGCGAGGGCTCGGTCTGTGTCACGGCGAGGGTTCGGACTGCGGTCACGGTGGGGGCTCGGCCTGTGTCGCAGCGTGGGCTCGGACTGTGTCGCAGCTAGAGTACGGCCTGTGTCGCGGCGAGGGCTCGGCCTGTGTTGCGGCGAGGGTTCGGCCTGTGTCACGGCGAGGGCCCGGCCTGAGTCGCGGCGAGGGCTCAGTCTGTTTCGCGGCGAGGGCTCGGTGTGTGTCGCGGCGAGGGCTCGGTCTGTGTCGCGGCGAGGGCTCGGTCTGTGTCGAGCGAGGGCTCGGTCTGTGTCACGGCGAGGGCTCGGTCTGTGGTCACGGCGAGGGCTCGGTCTGTGTCATGGCGAGGGTTCGGACTGCGGTCACGGTGGGGGCTCGGCCTGTGTCGCAGCGTGGGCTCGGACTGTGTCGCAGCTAGAGTACGGCCTGTGTCGCGGCGAGGGCTCGGCCTGTGTTGCGGCGAGGGTTCGGCCTGTGTCGCAGCGAGGGCTCGGTCTGTGATCGCGGCGAGTGCTCGGTCTGTGTCGCGGCGAGGGCTCGGTCTATGTCACGGCGAGGGCTCAGTCTGTTTCACGGCGAGGGCTCGGTGTGTGTCGCGGCGAGTGCTCGGTCTGTGTCTCAGCAAGGGCTCGGTCTGTGTCCCGTCGAGGGCTCAGTCTGTTTCGCAGCGAGGGCTCGGTGTGTGTCGCGGTGAGTGCTCGGTCTGTGTCGCGGCGAGGGCTCGGTCTGTGTCGAGCGAGGGCTCGGTCTGTGTCACGGCGACGACTCGGTCTGTCACGGCGAGGGCTCGGTCTTTGGTCGCGGCGAGGGCTCGGTCTGAGGTCGCGCCGAGTTCTCGCACTGTGGTCACGGTGAGGGCTCGGTCTGTGTCGTGGTGAGGACTCAACCTGTGGTCGCGGCGAGGGCTCGGTCTGTGTCGCGGCGAGGGCTCGGTCTGTGTCACGGCGAGGGCTCGGGCTGGTTCGCGGTGAGGGCTCAGCCTCTGTCGCGGCAAGGGCTCGGTCTGTGTCGCGGTGAGGGCTCGGCCTGTGGTCGCGGCGAGGGCTCGGTCTGTGTCGCGGTGAGGGCTCGGTCTGCGTCGCAGCGAGGGCGCGGTCTGTTTTGCGGCGAGTGCTCAGCCTGTGTGCGGCAAGAGCTCGGCCTGTGTTGTGGCGAGGGCTCGGCATATGTCGCGGCGTTGGCTCGGCCTGTGGTCGCGGCAAGATCTCGGCCTGTGTTGTGGCGAAGGCTCGGCCTATGGTCACGGGGAGGGCTCGGTCTGTGGTCACGGCGAGGGCTCGGTCTGTGTCGCGGTGAGGGCTCGGGCTGTTTCGCGGCGAGGGCTCAACCTCTGTCACGGCAAGGGCTCGGTCTGTGTCGTGGTGAGGGCTCGGACTGTGGTCGCGGCGAGGGCTCGGTCTGTGTCGCGGTGAGGTCTCAGTCTGCGTCGCGGCGAGGGCTCGGGCTGTTTTGCGGCGAGTGCTCAGCCTGTGTCGCGGCAAGAGCTCGGCCTGTGTTGTGGCGAGGGCTCGGCCTGTGTCGTGGCGAGGGCTCGGCATATGTCGCGGCGTTGGCTCAGTCTGTGGTCACGGCGAGGGCTCGGTCTGTGTCGCGGCGAGGGCTCGGGCTATGGTCACGGGAAGGGCTCGGTCTGTGGTCACGGCGAGGGCTCAGTCTGTCATCACGGCGAGGGCTCAGTTTGTGTCATGGCAAGGGTTCGGTCTGTGGTCACGGCGAGGGCTCGGTCTGTGTCACGGCGTGGGCTCGGTCTGTGTCACGGCGAGGGCCCGGTCTGTGTCACAGCAAGGGCTCGGTCTGTGGTCACGGCGAGGGCTCGGTCTGTGGTCACGGCGAGGGCTCGGTCTGTGGTCACGGCGAGGGCTCGGTCTGTGGTCACGGCGAGGGCTCGGTCTGTGTCACGGCGAGGGCTTGGTCTGTGTCGCGGCGAGGGCTCGGTCTGTGTCACGGCGAGGGCTTGGTCTGTGTCATGGCAAGGGCTCGGTCTTTGGTTGCGGCGAAGGCTCGGTCTGAGGACGCGCCGAGTTCTCGAACTGTCGCGGCGAGGTCTCGGTCCGTGTCGCGGCAAGGGCTCGGTCTTTGGTCGCGGCGAGGGCTCGGTCTGTGGCCGCGCCGAGTTCTCGGACTGTGGTCACGGCGAGCGCTCGGTCTGTGTCGCGGTGAGGGCTCGACCTGTGGTCGCGGCGAGTGCTCGGTCTGTGTCGTGGCGAGGGCTCGGTCTGTGTCGCGGTGACGGCTCGGGCTGTTTCGCGGCGAGGGCTCAGCCTCTGTTGCGGCAAGGGCTCGGTCTGTGTCATGGCGAGGGCTCGATCTGTGTCACGGCGAAGGCTCGGTCTGTGTCACGGCGAGGGCTCGGTCTGTGGTCACGGCGAGGGCTCGGTCTGTGTCACGGCGAGGGCTCGGCCTGTGTCGCAGCGTGGGCTCGGACTGTGTCGCAGCTAGAGTACAGCCTGTGTCGCGGCGAGGGCTCAGCCTGTGTTGCGGCGAGCGCTCGGTCTGTGTCACGGTGAAGGCTCGGTCTGTGCCACGTCGAGGGCTCGGACTGTGGTCACGGCGAGGGCTCGGTCTGTGTCGCGGTGAGGGCTCGGTCTGCGTCGCGGCGAGGGCTCGGGCTGGTTCGCAGCGAGGGCTCAGCCTCTGTTGTGGCAAGGGCTCGGTCTGTGTCATGGTGAGGGTTCGGCCTGTGGTCGCGGCGAGGGCTCGGTCTGTGTCGCGGTGAGGGCTCGGTCTGCGTCGCGGCGAGGGCTCAGTTTGTGTCATGGCAAGGGTTCGGTCTGCGGTCACGGTGAGGGCTCGGTCTGTGGTCGCGGCGAGAGCTCGGTCTGTGTCGCGGTGAGGGCTCGGTCTGCGTCGCGGCGAGGGCGCGGGCAGTTTTGCGGCGAGTGCTCAGCCTGTGTGCGGCAAGAGTTCGGCCTGTGTCGTGGCGAGGGCTCGGCCTGTGTCATGGCGAGGGCTCGGCATATGTCGCGGCGTTGGCTCGGCCTGTGGTCGCGGCAAGAGCTCGGCCTGTGTCGTGGCGAAGGCTCGGCCTATGGTCACGGGGAGGGCTCGGTCTGTGGTCACGGTGAGGGCTCGGTCTGTGTCGCGCCAAGGGCACGGGCTGTTTCGCGTCGAGGGCTCAGCCTCTGTCGCGGCAAGGGCTCGGTCTGTGTCGTGGTGAGGGCTCGGCCTGTGGTCGCGGCGAGGGCTCGGTCTGTGTCGCGGTGAGGGCTCAGTTTGTGTCATGGCAAGGGTTCGGTCTGTGGTCACGGTGAGGGCTCAGTCTGTGTCACGGCGAGGGCTCGGTCTGTGTCAGGGCGAGGGCTCGATCTGTGTCACGGCGAAGGCTCGGTCTGTGTCACGGCGAGGGCTCGGTCTGTGGTCACGGCGAGGGCTCGGTCTGTGTCACGGCGAGGGTTCGGTTTGTGTCATGGCAAGGGTTCGGTCTGTGGTCACGGTGAGGGCTCAGTCTGTGTCACGGCGAGGGCTCGGTCTGTGTCATGGCGAGGGCTCGGTCTGTGCTCACGGCGAGGGCTCGGTCTGTGTCACGGCGAGGGCTCGGTCTGTGTCACGGCGAAGGCTCGGTCTGTGTCACGGCGAGGGCTCGGTCTGTGTCATGGCGAGGGCTCGATCTGTGTCACGGCGAGGGCTCGGTCTGTGTCACGGCGAGGGCTCGGCCTGTGTCGCAGCGTGGGCTCGGACTGTGTCGCAGCTAGAGTACGGCCTGTGTCGCGGCGAGGGCTCAGCCTGTGTTGCGGCGAGCGCTCGGTCTGTGTCACGGTGAAGGCTCGGTCTGTGCCACGTCGAGGGCTCGGTCTGTGGTCGCGGCAAGAGCTCGGCCTGCGTCGTGGCGAAGGCTCGGCCTATGGTCACGGCGAGGGCTCGGTCGGTGGTCACGGCTCAGTTTGTGTTATGGCAATGGTTCGGTCTGTGCCACGGTGAGAGCTCGGTCTGTGTCGCGTCGAGGGCTCGGTCTGTGTCGCGGCGTTGGCTCGGTCTGTGTCGTGGCGAAGGCTCGGCCTATGGTGACGGGGAGGGCTCGGTCTGTGGTCACGGCGAGGGCTCGGTCTGTGGTCACGGCGAGGGTTCGGACTGTGGTCACGGTGAGGGCTCGTCCTGTGTCGCAGCGTGGGCTCGGACTGTGTCGCAACTAGAATACGGCCTGTGTCGCAACGAGGGCTCGGCCTGTGTTGCGGCGAGGGTTTGGCATGTGTCGCGGCGAGGGACCGGCCTGTGTCGCGGCGAGGGCTCAGCCTATGTCGCGGCGAGGGCTCGGTCTGTGATCGCGGCGAGTGCTCGGTCTGTGTCGTGGCGAGGGCTCGGTCTGTGTCGCGGCGGGGGCTCGGTCTGTGTCGCAGCAAGGGCTCGGTCTGTGTCCCGTCGAGGGCTCAGTCAGTTTCGCGGCGAGGGCTCGGTGTGTGTCGCGGCGAGGGCTCGGTCTGTGTCACGGTGAGGGCTCGGTCTGTGTCTAGCGAGGGCTCGGTCTGTGTCGCGGCGAGGGCTCGGTCTGTGTCGCAGCAAGGGCTCGGTCTGTGTCACGGCGACGACTCGGTCTGTCACGGCGAGGGCTCGGTCTTTGGTCGCGGCGAGGGCTCGGTCTGAGGTCGCGCCGAGTTCTCGGACTGTGGTCACGGCGAGGGCTCAGTCTGTGTCGTGGTGAGGGCTCAACCTGTGGTCGCGGCGAGGGCTCGGTCTGTGTCGTGGCGAGGGCTCGGTCTGTGTCGCGGCGAGGGCTCGGGCTGGTTCGCAGCGTGGGCTCGGACTGTGTCGCAGCTAGAGTACAGCCTGTGTCGCGGCGAGGGCTCAGCCTGTGTTGCGGCGAGCGCTCGGTCTGTGTCACGGTGAAGGCTCGGTCTGTGCCACGTCGAGGGCTCGGACTGTGGTCACGGCGAGGGCTCGGTCTGTGTCGCGGTGAGGGCTAAACCTGTGGTCGCGGCGAGGACTCGGTCTGTGTCGCGGCGAGGGCTCGGTCTGTGTCGCGGCGAGGGCTCGGGCTGGTTCGCTGCGAGGGCTCAGCCTCTGTTGTGGCAAGGGCTCGGTCTGTGTCATGGTGAGGGCTCGGCCTGTGGTCGCGGCGAGGGCTCGGTCTGTGTCGCAGTGAGGGCTCGGTCTGCGTCGCGGCGAGGGCTCAGTTTGTGTCATGGCAAGGGTTCGGTCTGCGGTCACGGTGAGGGCTCGGTCTGTGGTCGCGGCGAGGGCTCGGTCTGTGTCGCGGTGAGGGCTCGGTCTGCGTCGCGGCGAGGGCGCGGGCTGTTTTGCGGCGAGTGCTCAGCCTGTGTGCGGCAAGAGTTCGGCCTGTGTCGTGGCGAGGGCTCAGCCTGTGTCATGGCGAGGGCTCGGTTTGTGTCATGGCAAGCGTTCAGTCTGTGGTCACGGTGAGGGCTCGGTCTGTGTCACGGCGTGGGCTCGGTCTGTGTCACGGCGAGGGCTCGGTCTGTGTCACAGCAAGGGCTCGGTCTGTGGTCACGGCGAGGGCTCGGTCTGTGGTCACGGCGAGGGCTCGGTCTGTGGTCACGGCGAGGGCTTGGCCTGTGTCACGGCAAGGGCTCGGTCTGTGGTCACGGCGAGGGCTCGGTCTGTGGTCACGGCGAGGGCTGTCTGTGTCGCGGCGAGGGCTCGGTCTGTGTCACGGCGAGGGCTCGGTCCGTGTCACGGCGAGGTCTTTGTCTGTGTCACGGCAAGGGCTCGGTCTTTGGTTGCGGCGAAGGCTCGGTCTGAGGACGCGCCGAGTTCTCGGACTGTGTCACGGCGAGGTCTCGGTCTGTGTCGCGGCGAGGGCTCGGTCTTTGGTCGTGGCGAGGGCTCGGTCTGTGGACGCGCCGAGTTCTCGGACTGTGGTCACGGCGAGCGCTCGGTCTGTGTCGCGGTGAGGGCTCGACCTGTGGTCACGGCGAGTGCTCGGTCTGTGTCGTGGCGAGGGCTCGGTCTGTGTCGCGGTGACGGCTCGGGCTGCTTCGCGGCGAGGGCTCAGCCTCTGTTGTGGCAAGGGCTCGGTCTGTGTCGCGGTGAGGACTCGGCCTGTGGTCGCGGTGAGGGCTCGGTCTGTGTCGCGGTGAGGGCTCAGTCTGCGTCACGGCGAGGGCTTGGGCTATTTCGCGGTGAGTGCTCAGCCTGTGTCGCGGCAAGGGCTCGGCTGTGTCGTGGCGAGGGCTCGGCCTGTGTTGCGGCGAGGGCCCGGCCTGTGATCGCTGCGAGAACTCGGTCTGTGTCGCGGCGAGGGCTCGGTCTGTCTCGCGGCGTGGGTTCAGCCTGTGTCGCAGTGAGGGCTCGGCCTGTGTCACGGCGAGGGCGCGGGCTGTTTTGCGGCGAGTGCTCAGCCTGTGTGGGACAAGAGCTCGGCCTGTGTCATGGCGAGGGCTCGGCCTGTGTTGTGGCGAGGGCTCGGCATATGTCGCGGTGTTAGCTCGGCCTGTGGTCGCGGCAAGATCTCGGCCTGTGTCGTGGCAAAGGCTCGGACTATGGTTACGGGGAGGGCTCGGTCTTTGGTCATGGCGAGTGCTCAGTCTGTGGGCACGGCGAGGGCTCAGATTGTGTCATGGCAAGGGTTCGGTCTGTGGTTATGGTGAGGGCTCAGTCTGTGTCATGGCGAGGGCTCGGTCTGTGTCACGGCGAGGGCTCGGTCTGTGGTCACGGCGAGGGCTCGGTCTGTGTCACGGCGAGGGCTCGGTCTGTGGTCACGGCGAGGGCTCGGTCTGTGTCACGGCGAGGGCTCGGTCTGTGTCACGGCGAAGGCTCGGTCTGTGTCACGGCGAGGGCTCGGTCTGTGTCACGGCGAGGGCTCGGTCTGTGTCACGGCGAGGGCTCGATCTGTGTCACGGCGAAGGCTCAGTCTGTGTCACGGCGAGGGCTCGGTCTGTGGTCACGGCGAGGGCTCGGTCTGTGTCGAGCGAAGGCTCAGTCTGTGTCACAGCGAGGGCTCGGTCTGTGGTCACGGCGAGGGCTCGGTCTGTGTCATGGCGAGGGTTCGGACTGCGGTCACGGTGGGGGCTCGGCCTGTGTCGCAGCGTGGGCTCGGACTGTGTCGCAGCTAGAGTACGGCCTGTGTCGCGGCGAGGGCTCGGCCTGTGTTGCGGCGAGGGTTCGGCCTGTGTCGCAGCGAGGGCTCGGTCTGTGATCGCGGCGAGTGCTCGGTCTGTGTCGCGGCGAGGGCTCGGTCTATGTCACGGCGAGGGCTCAGTCTGTTTCACGGCGAGGGCTCGGTGTGTGTCGCGGCGAGTGCTCGGTCTGTGTCTCAGCAAGGGCTCGGTCTGTGTCCCGTCGAGGGCTCAGTCTGTTTCGCAGCGAGGGCTCGGTGTGTGTCGCGGCGAGTGCTCGGTCTGTGTCGCGGCGAGGGCTCAGTCTGTGTCGAGCGAGGGCTCGGTCTGTGTCACGGCGACGACTCGGTCTGTCACGGCGAGGGCTCGGTCTTTGGTCGCGGCGAGGGCTCGGTCTGAGGTCGCGCCGAGTTCTCGCACTGTGGTCACGGTGAGGGCTCGGTCTGTGTCGTGGTGAGGACTCAACCTGTGGTCGCGGCGAGGGCTCGGTCTGTGTCGCGGCGAGGGCTCGGTCTGTGTCACGGCGAGGGCTCGGGCTGGTTCGCGGTGAGGGCTCAGCCTCTGTCGTGGCAAGGGCTCGGTCTGTGTCGCGGTGAGGGCTCGGCCTGTGGTCGCGGCGAGGGCTCGGTCTGTGTCGCGGTGAGGGCTCGGTCTGCGTCGCAGCGAGGGCGCGGTCTGTTTTGCGGCGAGTGCTCAGCCTGTGTGCGGCAAGAGCTCGGCCTGTGTTGTGGCGAGGGCTCGGCATATGTCGCGGCGTTGGCTCGGCCTGTGGTCGCGGCAAGATCTCGGCCTGTGTTGTGGCGAAGGCTCGGCCTATGGTCACGGGGAGGGCTCGGTCTGTGGTCACGGCGAGGGCTCGGTCTGTGTCGCGGTGAGGGCTCGGGCTGTTTCGCGGCGAGGGCTCAGCCTCTGTCACGGCAAGGGCTCGGTCTGTGTCGTGGTGAGGGCTCGGACTGTGGTCGCGGCGAGGGCTCGGTCTGTGTCGCGGTGAGGTCTCAGTCTGCGTCGCGGCGAGGGCTCGGGCTGTTTTGCGGCGAGTGCTCAGCCTGTGTCGCGGCAAGAGCTCGGCCTGTGTTGTGGCGAGGGCTCGGCCTGTGTCGTGGCGAGGGCTCGGCATATGTCGCGGCGTTGGCTCGGCCTGTGGTCACGGGGAGGGCTCAGTCTGTGGTCACGGCGAAGGCTCGGTCTGTGTCACGGCGAGGGCTCGGTCTGTGTCACGGCGAGGGCTCGATCTGTGTCACGGCGAAGGCTCAGTCTGTGTCACGGCGAGGGCTCGGTCTGTGGTCACGGCGAGGGCTCGGTCTGTGTCACGGCGAGGGCTCGGACTGCGGTCACGGTGAGGGCTCGGCCTGTGTCGCAGCGTGGGCTCGGACTGTGTCGCAGCTAGAGTATGGCCTGTGTCACGGCGAGGGCTCAGCCTGTGTCGCGGCGAGCGCTCGGTCTGTGTCACGGCGAAGGCTCGGCCTGTGTCGCGTCGAGGGCTCGGTCTGTGGTCGTGGCAAGAGCTCGGCCTGCGTCGTGGCGAAGGCTCGGACTATGGTCACGGCGAGGGCTCGGTCGGTGGTCACGGCGAGGGCTCGGTCTGTGGTCACGGCGAGGGCTCGGTCTGTGGTCACGGCGAGGGCTCGGTCTGTGGTCACGGCGAGGGTTTGGACTGTGGTCACGGTGAGGGCTCGTCCTGTGTCGCAGCGTGGGCTCGGACTGTGTCGCAACTAGAGTACGGCCTGTGTCGCAACGAGGGCTCGGCCTGTGTTGCGGCGAGGGTTCGGCATGTGTCGCGGTGAGGGCTCGGTCTGTGTCGCGGCGAGGGCTCGGTCTGTGTCGCAGCAAGGGCTCGGTCTGTGTCCCGTCGAGGGCTCAGTCTATTTCGCGGCGAGGGCTCGGAGTGTGTCGCGGCGAGGGCTCGGTCTGTCTCGCGGTGAGGGCCCGGCCTGTGTCGCGGCAAGGGCTCGGTGTGTGTCGCGGCGAGGGCTCGGTCTGTGATCGCTGCGAGGGAGGGCTCGGTCTGTGTCGCGGCCAGGGATCGGCCTGTGTCGCGGTGAGGGCTCGGCCTGTGTCACGGCGAGGGCTCGGTCTGTGTCGCATCGAGGGCTCGGTCTGTGGTCACGGCGAGGGCTGTCTGTGTCGCGGCGAGGGCTCGGTCTGTGTCGCGGCGAGGGCTCGGTCTGTGTCACAGCAAGGGCTCGGTCTGTGGTCACGGCGAGGGCTCGGACTGTGGTCACGGCGAGGGTTCGGACTGTGGTCACGGTGAGGGCTCGGCCTGTGTCGCGGCGAGGGCTCGGCCTGTGTCGCAGCGTGGGCTCGGAATGTGGTCACGGCGAGGGCTCGGTCTGTGTCACGGCGAGGGTTCGGACTGTGGTCACGGTGAGGGCTCGGCCTGTGTCGCAGCATGGGCTCGGACTGTGTCGCAGCTAGAGTACGGCCTGTGCCGCGGCGAGGGCTCAGCCTGTGTTGCGGCGAGGGCTCAGCCTGTGTCGCGGTGAGGGCTCGGCCTGTGTCGCATCGAGGGCTCGGTCTGTGGTCGCGGCAAGAGCTCGGCCTGCGTCGTGGCGAAGGCTCGGCCTATGGTCACGGGGAGGGCTCGGTCTGTGGTCACGGGGAGGGCTCGGTCTGTGGTCACGGTGAGGGCTCGGTCTGTGGCCATGGCGAGGGCTCGGTCTGTGGTCACGGCGAGGGTTTGGACTGTGGTCACGGTGAGGGCTCATCCTGTGTCGCAGCGTGGGCTCGGACTGTGTCGCAACTAGAGTACGGCCTGTGTCGCAATGAGGGCTCGGCCTGTGTTGCGGCGAGGGTTCGGCATGTGTCGCGGCGAGGGCCCGGCCTGTGTCGCGGCGAGGGCTCGGCCTGTGTCGCGGCGAGGGCTCGGCCTGTGTCGCCGCGTGGTCTCGGACTGTGTCGCAGCTAGAGTACGGCCTGTGTCGCGGCGAGGGCTCAGCCTGTGTTGCGGCGAGGGCTCAGCCTGTGTCGTGGTGAGGGCTCGGTCTGTGTCGCGTCGAGGGCTCGGTCTGTGGTCACGGCAAGAGCTCGGCCTGCGTCGTGGCGAAGGCTCGGACTATGGTCACGGTGAGGGCTCGGTCGGTGGTCACGGCTCAGTTGGTGTTATGGCAATGGTTCGGTCTGTGCCACGGCGAGAGCTCAGTCTGTGTCGCGTCGAGGGCTCGGTCTGTGTCGCGGCGTTGGCTCGGCCTGTGTCGTGGCAAAGGCTCGGCCTGTGGTCATGGGGAGGGCTCGGTCTGTCGCGGTGAGGGCTCGGTCTTTGGTCATGGCGAGGGCTCGGTCTGAGGTCGCGCTGAGTTCTCGGACTGTGGTCACGGCGAGGGCTCGGTCTGTGTCGCGGTGAGGGCTCAACCTGTGGTCGCAGCGAGGACTCGGTCTGTGTTGCGGCGAGGGCTCGGTCTGTGTCGCGGCGAGGGCTCGGGCTGGTTCGCGGCGAGGGCTCAGCCTCTGTTGCGGCAAGGGCTCGGTCTGTGTCACGGTGAGGGCTCGGCCTGTGGTCGCGGCGAGGGCTCGGTCTGTGTCGCGGTGAGGGCTCGGTCTGCGTCGCGGCGAGGGCACGGGCTGTTTTGCGGCGAGTGCTCAGCCTGTGTGCGGCAAGAGTTCGGCCTGTGGCGTGGCGAGGGCTCGGCCTGTGTCATGGCGAGGGCTCGGCATATGTCGCGGCGTTGGCTCGGCCTGTGGTCGCGGCAAGAGCTCGGCCTGTGTCGTGGCGAAGGCTCGGCCTATGGTCATGGGGAGGGCTCGGTCTGTGGTCACGGCGAGGGCTCGGTCTGTGTCGCGGCGAGGGCACGGGCTGTTTCGCGGCGAGGGCTCAGCCTCTGTCGCGGCAAGGGCTCGGTCTGTGTCGTGGTGAGGGTTCGGCCTGTGGTCGCGGCGAGGGCTCAGTCTGTGTCGCGGTGAGGGCTCAGTTTGTGTCATGGCAAGGGTTCGGTCTGTGGTCACGGTGAGGGCTCAGTCTGTGTCACGGCGAGGGCTCGGTCTGTGTCACGGCGAGGGCTTGGCCTGTGGTCACGGCGAGGGCTCGGTCTGTGTCACGGTGAGGGCTCGGTCTGTGTTGCGTCGAGGGCTCGGTCTGTGGTCGCGGCAAGAGCTCGGCCTGCGTCGTGGCGAAGGCTCGGCCTATGGTCACGGTGAGGGCTCGGTCGGTGGTCACGGCTCAGTTTGTGTTATGGCAATGGTTCGGTCTGTGCCACGACGAGAGCTCAGTCTGTGTCGCGTCGAGGGCTCGGTCTGTGTCGCGGCTTTGGCTCGGCCTGTGTCGTGGCGAAGGCTCGGCCTATGGTCATGGGGAGGGCTCGGTCTATGGTCATGGCGAGGGCTCGGTCTGTGGTCACGGCGAGGGTTCGGACAGTGGTCACAGTGACGGCTCGTCCTGTGTCGCAGCGTGGGCTCGGACTGTGTCGCAACTAGAGTACGGCCTGTGTCGCAATGAGGGCTCGGCTTGTGTTGCGGCGAGGGTTCGGCATGTGTCGCGGCGAGGGCCCGGCCTGTGTCGCAGCAAGGGCTCGGTCTGTGTCCCGTCGAGGGCTCAGTCTGTTTCGCGGCGAGGGCTCGGTGTGTGTCGCGGCGAGGGCTCGGTCTGTGTCGCGGCGAGGGCTCGGTCTGTGTCGAGCAAGGGCTCGGTCTGTGTCACGGCGAGGGCTCGGTCTGTCGCGGTGAGGGCTCGGTCTTTGGTCGTGGTGAGGGCTCGGTCTGAGGTCGCGCTGAGTTCTCGGACTGTGGTCACGGCGAGGGCTCGGTCTGTGTCGCGGTGAGGGCTCAACCTGTGGTCGCGGCGAGGACTCGGTCTGTGTCGCGGCGAGGGCTCGGTCTGTGTCGCGGCGAGGGCTCGGGCTGGTTCGCAGCGAGGGCTCAGCCTCTGTTGCGGCAAGGGCTCGGTCTGTGTCACGGTGAGGGCTCGGCCTGTGGTCGCGGCGAGGGCTCGGTCTGTGTCGCGGTGAGGGCTCGGTCTGCGTCGCGGCGAGGGCTCGGTCTGTGTCACGGCGAGGGCTCGATCTGTGTCACGGCGAAGGCTCAGTCTGTGTCACGGCGAGGGCTCGGTCTGTGGTCACGGCGAGGGCTCGGTCTGTGTCACGGCGAGGGCTCGGACTGCGGTCACGGTGAGGGCTCGGCCTGTGTCGCAGCGTGGGCTCGGACTGTGTCGCAGCTAGAGTATGGCCTGTGTCACGGCGAGGGCTCAGCCTGTGTCGCGGCGAGCGCTCGGTCTGTGTCACGGCGAAGGCTCGGCCTGTGTCGCGTCGAGGGCTCGGTCTGTGGTCGTGGCAAGAGCTCGGCCTGCGTCGTGGCGAAGGCTCGGACTATGGTCACGGCGAGGGCTCGGTCGGTGGTCACGGCGAGGGCTCGGTCTGTGGTCACGGCGAGGGCTCGGTCTGTGGTCACGGCGAGGGCTCGGTCTGTGGTCACGGCGAGGGTTTGGACTGTGGTCACGGTGAGGGCTCGTCCTGTGTCGCAGCGTGGGCTCGGACTGTGTCGCAACTAGAGTACGGCCTGTGTCGCAACGAGGGCTCGGCCTGTGTTGCGGCGAGGGTTCGGCATGTGTCGCGGTGAGGGCTCGGTCTGTGTCGCGGCGAGGGCTCGGTCTGTGTCGCAGCAAGGGCTCGGTCTGTGTCCCGTCGAGGGCTCAGTCTATTTCGCGGCGAGGGCTCGGAGTGTGTCGCGGCGAGGGCTCGGTCTGTCTCGCGGTGAGGGCCCGGCCTGTGTCGCGGCAAGGGCTCGGTGTGTGTCGCGGCGAGGGCTCGGTCTGTGATCGCTGCGAGGGAGGGCTCGGTCTGTGTCGCGGCCAGGGATCGGCCTGTGTCGCGGTGAGGGCTCGGCCTGTGTCACGGCGAGGGCTCGGTCTGTGTCGCATCGAGGGCTCGGTCTGTGGTCACGGCGAGGGCTGTCTGTGTCGCGGCGAGGGCTCGGTCTGTGTCGCGGCGAGGGCTCGGTCTGTGTCACAGCAAGGGCTCGGTCTGTGGTCACGGCGAGGGCTCGGACTGTGGTCACGGCGAGGGTTCGGACTGTGGTCACGGTGAGGGCTCGGCCTGTGTCGCGGCGAGGGCTCGGCCTGTGTCGCAGCGTGGGCTCGGAATGTGGTCACGGCGAGGGCTCGGTCTGTGTCACGGCGAGGGTTCGGACTGTGGTCACGGTGAGGGCTCGGCCTGTGTCGCAGCATGGGCTCGGACTGTGTCGCAGCTAGAGTACGGCCTGTGCCGCGGCGAGGGCTCAGCCTGTGTTGCGGCGAGGGCTCAGCCTGTGTCGCGGTGAGGGCTCGGCCTGTGTCGCATCGAGGGCTCGGTCTGTGGTCGCGGCAAGAGCTCGGCCTGCGTCGTGGCGAAGGCTCGGCCTATGGTCACGGGGAGGGCTCGGTCTGTGGTCACGGGGAGGGCTCGGTCTGTGGTCACGGTGAGGGCTCGGTCTGTGGCCATGGCGAGGGCTCGGTCTGTGGTCACGGCGAGGGTTTGGACTGTGGTCACGGTGAGGGCTCATCCTGTGTCGCAGCGTGGGCTCGGACTGTGTCGCAACTAGAGTACGGCCTGTGTCGCAATGAGGGCTCGGCCTGTGTTGCGGCGAGGGTTCGGCATGTGTCGCGGCGAGGGCCCGGCCTGTGTCGCGGCGAGGGCTCGGCCTGTGTCGCGGCGAGGGCTCGGCCTGTGTCGCCGCGTGGTCTCGGACTGTGTCGCAGCTAGAGTACGGCCTGTGTCGCGGCGAGGGCTCAGCCTGTGTTGCGGCGAGGGCTCAGCCTGTGTCGCGGTGAGGGCTCGGTCTGTGTCGCGTCGAGGGCTCGGTCTGTGGTCACGGCAAGAGCTCGGCCTGCGTCGTGGCGAAGGCTCGGACTATGGTCACGGTGAGGGCTCGGTCGGTGGTCACGGCTCAGTTGGTGTTATGGCAATGGTTCGGTCTGTGCCACGGCGAGAGCTCAGTCTGTGTCGCGTCGAGGGCTCGGTCTGTGTCGCGGCGTTGGCTCGGCCTGTGTCGTGGCAAAGGCTCGGCCTGTGGTCATGGGGAGGGCTCGGTCTGTCGCGGTGAGGGCTCGGTCTGTGGTCACGGCGAGGGCTCGGACTGTGGTCACGGCGAGGGTTCGGACTGTGGTCACGGTGAGGGCTCGGCCTGTGTCGCGGCGAGGGCTCGGCCTGTGTCGCAGCGTGGGCTCGGAATGTGGTCACGGCGAGGGCTCGGTCTGTGTCACGGCGAGGGTTCGGACTGTGGTCACGGTGAGGGCTCGGCCTGTGTCGCAGCATGGGCTCGGACTGTGTCGCAGCTAGAGTACAGCCTGTGCCGCGGCGAGGGCTCAGCCTGTGTTGCGGCGAGGGCTCAGCCTGTGTCGCGGTGAGGGCTCGGCCTGTGTCGCATCGAGGGCTCGGTCTGTGGTCGCGGCAAGAGCTCGGCCTGCGTCGTGGCGAAGGCTCGGCCTATGGTCACGGGGAGGGCTCGGTCTGTGGTCACGGGGAGGGCTCGGTCTGTGGTCACGGTGAGGGCTCGGTCTGTGGCCATGGCGAGGGCTCGGTCTGTGGTCACGGCGAGGGTTTGGACTGTGGTCACGGTGAGGGCTCATCCTGTGTCGCAGCGTGGGCTCGGACTGTGTCGCAACTAGAGTACGGCCTGTGTCGCAATGAGGGCTCGGCCTGTGTTGCGGCGAGGGTTCGGCATGTGTCGCGGCGAGGGCCCGGCCTGTGTCGCGGCGAGGGCTCGGCCTGTGTCGCGGCGAGGGCTCGGCCTGTGTCGCCGCGTGGTCTCGGACTGTGTCGCAGCTAGAGTACGGCCTGTGTCGCGGCGAGGGCTCAGCCTGTGTTGCGGCGAGGGCTCAGCCTGTGTCGCGGTGAGGGCTCGGTCTGTGTCGCGTCGAGGGCTCGGTCTGTGGTCACGGCAAGAGCTCGGCCTGCGTCGTGGCGAAGGCTCGGACTATGGTCACGGTGAGGGCTCGGTCGGTGGTCACGGCTCAGTTGGTGTTATGGCAATGGTTCGGTCTGTGCCACGGCGAGAGCTCAGTCTGTGTCGCGTCGAGGGCTCGGTCTGTGTCGCGGCGTTGGCTCGGCCTGTGTCGTGGCAAAGGCTCGGCCTGTGGTCATGGGGAGGGCTCGGTCTGTCGCGGTGAGGGCTTGGTCTTTGGTCATGGCGAGGGCTCGGTCTGAGGTCGCGCTGAGTTCTCGGACTGTGGTCACGGCGAGGGCTCGGTCTGTGTCGCGGTGAGGGCTCAACCTGTGGTCGCAGCGAGGACTCGGTCTGTGTCGCGGCGAGGGCTCGGTCTGTGTCGCGGCGAGGGCTCGGGCTGGTTCGCGGCGAGGGCTCAGCCTCTGTTGCGGCAAGGGCTCGGTCTGTGTCACGGTGAGGGCTCGGCCTGTGGTCGCGGCGAGGGCTCGGTCTGTGTCGCGGTGAGGGCTCGGTCTGCGTCGCGGCGAGGGCACGGGCTGTTTTGCGGCGAGTGCTCAGCCTGTGTGCGGCAAGAGTTCGGCCTGTGGCGTGGCGAGGGCTCGGCCTGTGTCATGGCGAGGGCTCGGCATATGTCGCGGCGTTGGCTCGGCCTGTGGTCGCGGCAAGAGCTCGGCCTGTGTCGTGGCGAAGGCTCGGCCTATGGTCACGGGGAGGGCTCGGTCTGTGGTCACGGCGAGGGCTCGGTCTGTGTCGCGGCGAGGGCACGGGCTGTTTCGCGGCGAGGGCTCAGCCTCTGTCGCGGCAAGGGCTCGGTCTGTGTCGTGGTGAGGGTTCGGCCTGTGGTCGCGGCGAGGGCTCAGTCTGTGTCGCGGTGAGGGCTCAGTTTGTGTCATGGCAAGGGTTCGGTCTGTGGTCACGGTGAGGGCTCAGTCTGTGTCACGGCGAGGGCTCGGTCTGTGTCACGGCGAGGGCTTGGCCTGTGGTCACGGCGAGGGCTCGGTCTGTGTCACGGTGAGGGCTCGGTCTGTGTTGCGTCGAGGGCTCGGTCTGTGGTCGCGGCAAGAGCTCGGCCTGCGTCGTGGCGAAGGCTCGGCCTATGGTCACGGTGAGGGCTCGGTCGGTGGTCACGGCTCAGTTTGTGTTATGGCAATGGTTCGGTCTGTGCCACGACGAGAGCTCAGTCTGTGTCGCGTCGAGGGCTCGGTCTGTGTCGCGGCTTTGGCTCGGCCTGTGTCGTGGCGAAGGCTCGGCCTATGGTCATGGGGAGGGCTCGGTCTATGGTCATGGCGAGGGCTCGGTCTGTGGTCACGGCGAGGGTTCGGACAGTGGTCACAGTGACGGCTCGTCCTGTGTCGCAGCGTGGGCTCGGACTGTGTCGCAACTAGAGTACGGCCTGTGTCGCAATGAGGGCTCGGCTTGTGTTGCGGCGAGGGTTCGGCATGTGTCGCGGCGAGGGCCCGGCCTGTGTCGCAGCAAGGGCTCGGTCTGTGTCCCGTCGAGGGCTCAGTCTGTTTCGCGGCGAGGGCTCGGTGTGTGTCGCGGCGAGGGCTCGGTCTGTGTCGCGGCGAGGGCTCGGTCTGTGTCGAGCAAGGGCTCGGTCTGTGTCACGGCGAGGGCTCGGTCTGTCGCGGTGAGGGCTCGGTCTTTGGTCGTGGTGAGGGCTCGGTCTGAGGTCGCGCTGAGTTCTCGGACTGTGGTCACGGCGAGGGCTCGGTCTGTGTCGCGGTGAGGGCTCAACCTGTGGTCGCGGCGAGGACTCGGTCTGTGTCGCGGCGAGGGCTCGGTCTGTGTCGCGGCGAGGGCTCGGGCTGGTTCGCAGCGAGGGCTCAGCCTCTGTTGCGGCAAGGGCTCGGTCTGTGTCACGGTGAGGGCTCGGCCTGTGGTCGCGGCGAGGGCTCGGTCTGTGTCGCGGTGAGGGCTCGGTCTGCGTCGCGGCGAGGGCTCAGTTTGTGTCATGGCAAGGGTTCGGTCTGCGGTCACGGTGAGGGCTCGGTCTGTGGTCGCGGCGAGGGCTCGGTCTGTGTCGCGGTGAGGGCTCGGTCTGCGTCGCGGCGAGGGCGCGGGCTGTTTTGCTGCGAGTGCTCAGCCTGTGTGCGGCAAGAGTTCGGCCTGTGACGTGGCGAGGGCTCGGCCTGTGTCATGGCGAGGGCTCAGCATATGTCGCGGCGTTGGCTCGGCCTGTGGTCGCGGCAAGAGCTCGGCCTGTGTCGTGGCGAAGGCTCGGCCTATGGTCACGGGGAGGGCTCGGTCTGTGGTCACGGTGAGGGCTCGGTCTGTGTCGCGCCAAGGGCATGGGCTGTTTCGCGTCGAGGGCTCAGCCTCTGTCGCGGCAAGGGCTCGGTCTGTGTCGTGGTGAGGGCTCGGCCTGTGGTCGCGGCGAGGGCTCGTTCTGTGTCGCGGTGAGGGCTCAGTTTGTGTCATGGCAAGGGTTCGGTCTGTGGTCATGGCAAGGGTTCGGTCTGTGCTCACGGTAAGGGCTCAGTCTGTGTCACGGCGAGGGCTCGGTCTGTGTCACGGCGAGGGCTCGGTCTGTGGTCACGGCGAGGGCTCGGTCTGTGTCACGGCGAGGGCTCGGTCTTTGTCACGGCGAAGGCTCGGTCTGTGTCACGGCGAGGGCTCGGTCTGTGTCAGGGCGAGGGCTCGATCTGTGTCACGGCGAAGGCTCGGTCTGTGTCACGGCGAGGGCTCGGTCTGTGGTCACGGCGAGGGCTCGGTCTGTGTCACGGCGAGGGTTCGGTTTGTGTCATGGCAAGGGTTCAGTCTGTGGTCATGGTGAGGGCTCAGTCTGTGTCACGGCGAGGGCTCGGTCTGTGTCACGGCGAGGGCTCGGTCTGTGCTCACGGCGAGGGCTCGGTCTGTGTCACGGCGAGGGCTCGGTCTGTGTCACGGCGAAGGCTCGGTCTGTGTCACGGCGAGGGCTCGGTCTGTGTCATGGCGAGGGCTCGATCTGTGTCACGGCGAAGGCTCGGTCTGTGTCACGGCGAGGGCTCGGTCTGTGGTCACGGCGAGGGCTCGGTCTGTGTCACGGCGAGGGCTCGGCCTGTGTCGCAGCGTGGGCTCGGACTGTGTCGCAGCTAGAGTACAGCCTGTGTCACGGCGAGGGCTCGGTCTGTGTCACGGTGAGGGCTAAACCTGTGGTCGCGGCGAGGACTCGGTCTGTGTCGCGGCGAGGGCTCGGTCTGTGTCGCGGCGAGGGCTCGGGCTGGTTCGCAGCGAGGGTTCAGCCTCTGTTGCGGCAAGGGCTCGGTCTGTGTCACGGTGAGGGCTCGGCCTGTGGTCGCGGCGAGGGCTCGGTCTGTGTCGCGGTGAGGGCTCGGTCTGCGTCGCGGCGAGGGCTCAGTTTGTGTCATGGCAAGGGTTCGGTCTGCGGTCACGGTGAGGGCTCGGTCTGTGGTCGCGGCGAGGGCTCGGTCTGTGTCGCGGTGAGGGCTCGGTCTGCGTCGCGGCGAGGGCGCGGGCTGTTTTGCGGCGAGTGCTCAGCCTGTGTGCGGCAAGAGTTCGGCCTGTGTCGTGGCGAGGGCTCGGCCTGTGTCATGGTGAGGGCTCGGCATATGTCGCGGCGTTGGCTCGGCCTGTGGTCGCGGCAAGAGCTCGGCCTGTGTCGTGGCGAAGGCTCGGCCTATGGTCACGGGGAGGGCTCGATCTGTGTCACGGCGAAGTCTCGGTCTGTGTCACGGCGATGGCTCGGTCTGTGGTCACGGCGAGGGCTCGGTCTGTGTCACGGCGAGGGCTCGGCCTGTGTCGCAGCGTGGGCTCGGACTGTGTCGCAGCTAGAGTGCGGCCTGTGTCGCGGCGAGGGCTCAGCCTGTGTTGCGGCGAGCGCTCGGTCTGTGTCACGGTGAAGGCTCGGTCTGTGCCACGTCGAGGGCTCGGTCTGTGGTCGCGGCAAGAGCTCGGCCTGCGTCGTGGCGAAGGCTCGGCCTATGGTCACGGCGAGGGCTCGGTCGGTGGTCACGGCTCAGTTTGTGTAATGGCAATGGTTCGGTCTGTGCCACGGTGAGAGCTCGGTCTGTGTCGCGTCGAGGGCTCGGTCTGTGTCATGGCGAGGGCTCGGCATATGTCGCGGCGTTGGCTCGGCCTGTGGTCGCGGCAAGAGCTCGGCCTGTGTCGTGGCGAAGGCTCGGCCTATGGTCACGGGGAGGGCTCGGTCTGTGGACACGGTGAGGGCTCGGTCTGTGTCGCGCCAAGGGCATGGGCTGTTTCGCGTCGAGGGCTCAGCCTCTGTCGCGGCAAGGGCTCGGTCTGTGTCGTGGTGAGGGCTCGGCCTGTGGTCGCGGTGAGGGCTCAGTCTGTGTCACGGCGAGGGCTCGGTCTGTGTCACGGCGAGGGCTCGGTCTGTGGTCACGGCGAGGGCTCGGTCTGTGTCACGGCGAGGGCTCGGTCTGTGTCACGGCGAAGGCTCGGTCTGTGTCACGGCGAGGGCTCGGTCTGTGTCATGGCGAGGGCTCGATCTGTGTCACGGCGAAGGCTCGGTCTGTGTCACGGCGAGGGCTCGGTCTGTGGTCACGGCGAGGGCTCGGTCTGTGTCACGGCGAGGGTTCGGTTTGTGTCATGGCAAGGGTTCGGTCTGTGGTCACGGTGAGGGCTCAGTCTGTGTCACGGCGAGGGCTCGGTCTGTGTCACGGCGAGGGCTCGGTCTGTGCTCACGGCGAGGGCTCGGTCTGTGTCACGGCGAGGGCTCGGTCTGTGTCACGGTGAAGGCTCGGTCTGTGTCACAGCGAGGGCTCGGTCTGTGTCATGGCGAGGGCTCGATCTGTGTCACGGCGAAGGCTCGGTCTGTGTCACGGCGAGGGCTCGGTCTGTGGTCACGGCGAGGGCTCGGTCTGTGTCACGGCGAGGGCTCGGCCTGTGTCGCAGCGTGGGCTCGGACTGTGTCGCAGCTAGAGTACAGCCTGTGTCGCGGCGAGGGCTCAGCCTGTGTTGCGGCGAGCGCTCGGTCTGTGTCACGGTGAAGGCTCGGTCTGTGCCACGTCGAGGGCTCGGACTGTGGTCACGGCGAGGGCTCGGTCTGTGTCGCGGTGAGGGCTAAACCTGTGGTCGCGGCGAGGACTCGGTCTGTGTCGCGGCGAGGGCTCGGTCTGTGTCGCGGCGAGGGCTCAGGCTGGTTCGCAGCGAGGGCTCAGCCTCTGTTGCGGCAAGGGCTCGGTCTGTGTCACGGCGAGGGCTCGGTCTGTGGTCACGGCGAGGGCTCGGTCTGTGTCACGGCGAGGGCTCGGTCTGTGTCACGGCGAAGGCTCGGTCTGTGTCACGGCGAGGGCTCGGTCTGTGTCAGGGCGAGGGCTCGATCTGTGTCACGGCGAAGGATCGGTCTGTGTCACGGCGAGGGCTCGGTCTGTGGTCACGGCGAGGGCTCGGTCTGTGTCACGGCGAGGGTTCGGTTTGTGTCATGGCAAGGGTTCAGTCTGTGGTCACGGTGAGGGCTCAGTCTGTGTCACGGCGAGGGCTCGGTCTGTGTCACGGCGAGGGCTCGGTCTGTGCTCACGGCGAGGGCTCGGTCTGTGTCATGGCGAGGGCTCGGTCTGTGTCACGGCGAAGGCTCGGTCTGTGTCACGGCGAGGGCTCGGTCTGTGTCATGGCGAGGGCTCGATCTGTGTCACGGCGAAGGCTCGGTCTGTGTCACGGCGAGGGCTCGGTCTGTGGTCACGGCGAGGGCTCGGTCTGTGTCACGGCGAGGGCTCGGCCTGTGTCGCAGCGTGGGCTCGGACTGTGTCGCAGCTAGAGTACAGCCTGTGTCGCGGCGAGGGCTCAGCCTGTGTTGCGGCAAGCGCTCGGTCTGTGTCACGGTGAAGGCTCGGTCTGTGCCACGTCGAGGGCTCGGACTGTGGTCACGGCGAGGGCTCGGTCTGTGTCGCGGTGAGGGCTAAACTTGTGGTCGCGGCGAGGACTCGGTCTGTGTCGCGGCGAGGGCTCGGTCTGTGTCGCGGCGAGGGCTCGGGCTGGTTCGCAGCGAGAGTTCAGCCTCTGTTGCGGCAAGGGCTCGGTCTGTGTCACGGTGAGGGCTCGGCCTGTGGTCGCGGCGAGGGCTCGGTCTGTGTCGCGGTGAGGGCTCGGTCTGCGTCGCGGCGAGGGCTCAGTTTGTGTCATGGCAAGGGTTCGGTCTGCGGTCACGGTGAGGGCTCGGTCTGTGGTCGCGGCGAGGGCTCGGTCTGTGTCGCGGTGAGGGCTCGGTCTGCATCGCGGCGAGGGCGCGGGCTGTTTTGCGGCGAGTGCTCAGCCTGTGTGCGGCAAGAGTTCGGCCTGTGTCGTGGCGAGGGCTCGGCCTGTGTCATGGCGAGGGCTCGGCATATGTCGCGGCGTTGGCTCGGCCTGTGGTCGCGGCAAGAGCTCGGCCTGTGTCGTGGCGAAGGCTCGGCCTATGGTCACGGGGAGGGCTCGATCTGTGTCACGGCGAAGGCTCGGTCTGTGTCACGGCGATGGCTCGGTCTGTGGTCACGGCGAGGGCTCGGTCTGTGTCACGGCGAGGGCTCGGCCTGTGTCGCAGCGTGGGCTCGGACTGTGTCGCAGCTAGAGTGCGGCCTGTGTCACGGCGAGGGCTCAGCCTGTGTTGCGGCGAGCGCTCGGTCTGTGTCACGGTGAAGGCTCGGTCTGTGCCACGTCGAGGGCTCGGTCTGTGGTCGCGGCAAGAGCTCGGCCTGCGTCGTGGCGAAGGCTCGGCCTATGGTCACGGCGAGGGCTCGGTCGGTGGTCACGGCTCAGTTTGTGTTATGGCAATGGTTCGGTCTGTGCCACGGTGAGAGCTCGGTCTGTGTCGCGTCGAGGGCTCGGTCTGTGTCATGGCGAGGGCTCGGCATATGTCGCGGCGTTGGCTCGGCCTGTGGTCGCGGCAAGAGCTCGGCCTGTGTCGTGGCGAAGGCTCGGCCTATGGTCACGGGGAGGGCTCGGTCTGTGGACACGGTGAGGGCTCGGTCTGTGTCGCGCCAAGGGCACGGGCTGTTTCGCGTCGAGGGCTCAGCCTCTGTCGCGGCAAGGGCTCGGTCTGTGTCGTGGTGAGGGCTCGGCCTGTGGTCGCGGTGAGGGCTCAGTCTGTGTCACGGCGAGGGCTCGGTCTGTGTCACGGCGAGGGCTCGGTCTGTGTCATGGCGAGGGCTCGATCTGTGTCACGGCGAAGGCTCGGTCTGTGTCACGGCGAGGGCTCGGTCTGTGGTCACGGCGAGGGCTCGGTCTGTGTCACGGCGAGGGCTCGGCCTGTGTCGCAGCGTGGGCTCGGACTGTGTCGCAGCTAGAGTACGGCCTGTGTCGCGGCGAGGGCTCAGCCTGTGTTGCGGCGAGCGCTCGGTCTGTGTCACGGTGAAGGCTCGGTCTGTGCCACGTCGAGGGCTCGGTCTGTGGTCGCGGCAAGAGCTCGGCCTGCGTCGTGGCGAAGGCTCGGCCTATGGTCACGGCGAGGGCTCGGTCGGTGGTCACGGCTCAGTTTGTGTTATGGCAATGGTTCGGTCTGTGCCACGGTGAGAGCTCGGTCTGTGTCGCGTCGAGGGCTCGGTCTGTGTCGCGGCGTTGGCTCGGTCTGTGTCGTGGCGAAGGCTCGGCCTATGGTGACGGGGAGGGCTCGGTCTGTGGTCACGGCGAGGGCTCGGTCTGTGGTCACGGCGAGGGTTCGGACTGTGGTCACGGTGAGGGCTCGTCCTGTGTCGCAGCGTGGGCTCGGACTGTGTCGCAACTAGAATACGGCCTGTGTCGCAACGAGGGCTCGGCCTGTGTTGCGGCGAGGGTTTGGCATGTGTCGCGGCAAGGGACCGGCCTGTGACGCGGCGAGGGCTCAGCCTATGTCGCGGCGAGGGCTCGGTCTGTGATCGCGGCGAGTGCTCGGTCTGTGTCGCGGCGAGGGCTCAGTCTGTGTCGCGGCGGGGGCTCGGTCTGTGTCGCAGCAAGGGCTCGGTCTGTGTCCCGTCGAGGGCTCAGTCTGTTTCGCGGCGAGGGCTCGGTGTGTGTCGCGGCGAGGGCTCGGTCTGTGTCACGGTGAGGGCTCGGTCTGTGTCTAGCGAGGGCTCGGTCTGTGTCACGGCGAGGGCTCGGTCTGTGTCGCAGCAAGGGCTCGGTCTGTGTCCCGTCGAGGGCTCAGTCTGTTTCGCGGCGAGGGCTCGGTGTGTGTCGCGGCGAGGGCTCGGTCTGTGTCGCGGCGAGGGCTCGGTCTGTGTCGAGCGAGGGCTTGGTCTGTGTCACGGCGACGACTCGGTCTGTCACGGCGAGGGCTCGGTCTTTGGTCGCGGCGAGGGCTCGGTCTGAGGTCGCGCCGAGTTCTTGGACTGTGGTCACGGCGAGGGCTCGGTCTGTGTCGTGGTGAGGGCTCAACCTGTGGTCGCGGCGAGGGCTCGGTCTGTGTCGTGGCGAGGGCTCGGTCTGTGTCGCGGCGAGGGCTCGGGCTGGTTCGCGGCGAGTGCTCAGCCTGTGTGCGGCAAGAGCTCGGCCTGTGTCGTGGCGAGGGCTCGGCATATGTCGCGCCGTTGGCTCGGACTGTGGTCGCGGCAAGAGCTCGGCCTGTGTCGTGGCGAAGGCTCGGCCTATGGTCACGGGGAGGGCTCGGTCTGTGGTCACGGCGAGGGCTCGGTCTGTGTCACGGCGAGGGCTCGGGCTGTTTCGCGGCGAGGGCTCAGCCTCTGTCGCGGCAAGGGCTCAGTCTGTGTCGTGGTGAGGGCTCGGCCTGTGGTCGCGGCGAGGGCTCGGTCTGTGTCGCGGTGAGGGCTCGGTCTGCGTCGCGGCGAGGGCTCGGTCTGTGTCGCAGCAAGGGCTCGGTCTGTGTCCCGCCGAGGGCTCAGTCTGTTTCGCGGCGAGGGCTCGGTGTGTGTCGCGGCGAGGGCTCGGTCTGTGTCGCGGCGAGGGCTCGGTCTGTGTCGAGCGAGGGCTCGGTCTGTGTCACGGCGACGACTCGGTCTGTCACGGCGAGGGCTCGGTCTTTGGTCGCGGCGAGGGCTCGGTCTGAGGTCGCGCCGAGTTCTCGGACTGTGGTCACGGCGAGGGCTCGGTCTGTGTCGTGGTGAGGGCTCAACCTGTGGTCGCGGCGAGGGCTCGGTCTGTGTCATGGCGAGGGCTCGGTCTGTGTCGCGGCGAGGGCTCGGGCTGTGTGCGGCAAGAGCTCGGCCTGTGTCGTGGCGAGGGCTCGGCATATGTCGCGCCGTTGGCTCGGACTGTGGTCGCGGCAAGAGCTCGGCCTGTGTCGTGGCGAAGGCTCGGCCTATGGTCACGGGGAGGGCTCGGTCTGTGGTCACGGCGAGGGCTCGGTCTGTGTCACGGCGAGGGCTCGGGCTGTTTCGCGGCGAGGGCTCAGCCTCTGTCGCGGCAAGGGCTCAGTCTGTGTCGTGGTGAGGGCTCGGCCTGTGGTCGCGGCGAGGGCTCGGTCTGTGTCGCGGTGAGGGCTCGGTCTGCGTCGCGGCGAGGGCTCGGGATGTTTTGCGGGGAGTGCTCAGCCTGTGTCACGGCAAGAGCTCGGCCTGTGTCGTGGCGAGGGCTCGGCCTGTGTCACGGCGTGGGCTCGGTCTGTGTCACGGCGAGGGCTCGGTCTGTGTCACAGCAAGGGCTCGGTCTGTGGTCACGGTGAGGGCTCGGTCTGTGTCACGGCGTGGGCTCGGTCTGTGTCACGGCGAGGGCTCGGTCTGTGTCACAGCAAGGGCTCGGTCTGTGGTCACGGCGAGGGGTCGGTCTGTGGTCACGGCGAGGGCTCGGTCTGTGGTCACGGCGAGGGCTTGGCCTGTGTCACGGCAAGGGCTCGGTCTGTGGTCACGGCGAGGGCTCGGTCTGTGGTCACGGCGAGGGCTGTCTGTGTCGCGGCGAGGGCTCGGTCTGTGTCACGGCGAGGACTCGGTCCGTGTCACGGCGAGGTCTTGGTCTGTGTCACGGCAAGGGCTCGGTCTGTGGTCACGGCGAGGGCTGTCTGTGTCGCGGCGAGGGCTCGGTCTGTGTCACGGCGAGGGCTCGGTCCGTGTCACGGCGAGGTCTTGGTCTGTGTCACGGCAAGGGCTCGGTCTTTGGTTGCGGCGAAGGCTCGGTCTGAGGACGCGCCGAGTTCTCGGACTGTGTCACGGCGAGGTCTCGGTCTGTGTCGCGGCGAGGGCTCGGTCTTTGGTCGTGGCGAGGGCTCGGTCTGTGGTCGCGCCGAGTTCTCGGACTGTGGTCACGGCGAGCGCTCGGTCTGTGTCGCGGTGAGGGCTCGACCTGTGGTCACGGCGAGTGCTCGGTCTGTGTCGCGGTGAGGGCTCAGTCTGCGTCACGGCGAGGGCTCAGCCTCTGTTGTGGCAAGGGCTCGGTCTGTGTTGCGGTGAGGACTCGGCCTGTGGTCGCGGTGAGGGCTCGGTCTGTGTCGCGGTGAGGGCTCAGTCTCTGTTGTGGCAAGGGCTCGGTCTGTGTTGCGGTGAGGACTCGGCCTGTGGTCGCGGTGAGGGCTCGGTCTGTGTCGCGGTGAGGGCTCAGTCTGCGTCACGGCGAGGGCTTGGGCTATTTCGCGGCGAGTGCTCAGCCTGTGTCGCGGCAAGGGCTCGGCTGTGTCGTGGCGAGGGCTCGGCCTGTGTCGCGGCGAGGGCCCGGCCTGTGATCGCTGCGAGAACTCGGTCTGTGTCGCGGCGAGGGCTCGGTCTGTCTCGCGGCGAGGGTTCAGCCTGTGTCGCGGTGAGGGCTCGGCCTGTGTCACGGCGAGGGCGCGGGCTGTTTTGCGGCGAGTGCTCAGCCTGCGTGCGGCAAGAGCTCGGCCTGTGTCATGGCAAGGGCTCGGCCTGTGTTGTGGCGAGGGCTCGGCATATGTCGCGGTGTTAGCTCGGCCTGTGGTCGCGGCAAGATCTCGGTCTGTGTCGTGGCAAAGGCTCGGACTATGGTTACGGGGAGGGCTCGGTCTTTGGTCATGGCGAGTGCTCAGTCTGTGGGCACGGCGAGGGCTCAGATTGTGTCATGGCAAGGGTTCGGTCTGTGGTTATGGTGAGGGCTCAGTCTGTGTCATGGCGAGGGCTCGGTCTGTGTCACGGCGAGGGCTCGGTCTGTGGTCACGGCGAGGGCTCGGTCTGTGTCACGGCGAGGGCTCGGTCTGTGGTCACGGCGAGGGCTCGGTCTGTGTCACGGCGAGGGCTCGGTCTGTGTCACGGCGAAGGCTCGGTCTGTGTCACGGCGAGGGCTCGGTCTGTGTCACGGCGAGGGCTCGGTCTGTGTCATGGCGACGGCTCGATCTGTGTCACGGCGAAGGCTCAGTCTGTGTCACGGCGAGGGCTCGGTCTGTGGTCACGGCGAGGGCTCGGTCTGTGGTCGCGGCGAGGGCTCGGTCTGTGTCGCGGTGAGGGCTCGGTCTGCGTCGCGGCGAGGGCTCGGTCTGTGGTCGCGGCGAGGGCTCGGTCTGTGTCGCGGCGAGGGCTCGGTCTGTGTCACGGCGAGGGCTCGGTCTGTGTCATGGCGACGGCTCGATCTGTGTCACGGCGAAGGCTCAGTCTGTGTCACGGCGAGGGCTCGGTCTGTGGTCACGGCGAGGGCTCGGTCTGTGGTCGCGGCGAGGGCTCGGTCTGTGTCGCGGTGAGGGCTCGGTCTGCGTCGCGGCGAGGGCGCGGGCTGTTTTGCGGCGAGTGCTCAGCCTGTGTGCGGCAAGAGTTCGGCCTGTGTCGTGGCGAGGGCTCGGCCTGTGTCATGGCGAGGGCTCGGCATATGTCGTGGCGTTGGCTCGGCCTGTGGTCGCGGCAAGAGCTCGGCCTGTGTCGTGGCGAAGGCTCGGCCTATGGTCACGGGGAGGGCTCGGTCTGTGGTCACGGTGAGGGCTCGGTCTGTGTCGCGCCAAGGGCATGGGCTGTTTCGCGTCGAGGGCTCAGCCTCTGTCGCGGCAAGGGCTCGGTCTGTGTCGTGGTGAGGGCTCGGCCTGTGGTCGCGGCGAGGGCTCGGTCTGTGTCGCGGTGAGGGCTCAGTTTGTGTCATGGCAAGGGTTCGGTCTGTGGTCACGGTGAGGGCTCAGTCTGTGTCACGGCGAGGGCTCGGTCTGTGTCAGGGCAAGGGCTCGGTCTGTGGTCACGGCGAGGGCTCGGTCTGTGTCACGGCGAGGGTTCGGTTTGTGTCATGGCAAGGGTTCGGTCTGTTGTCACGGCGAGGGCTCAGTCTGTGTCACGGCGAGGGCTCGGTCTGTGTCACGGCGAGGGCTCG
The DNA here is from genome assembly GCF_052327205.1 of Somniosus microcephalus. Lineage (NCBI taxonomy): Eukaryota > Metazoa > Chordata > Chondrichthyes > Squaliformes > Somniosidae > Somniosus > Somniosus microcephalus. The sequence goes on along the minus strand of NC_140990.1, from coordinate 351,101,758 downwards.
GTCTGTGCTCACGGCGAGGGCTCGGTCTGTGTCACGGCGAGGGCTCGGTCTGTGTCACGGCGAAGGCTCGGTCTGTGTCACGGCGAGGGCTCGGTCTGTGTCACGGCGAGGGCTCGATCTGTGTCATGGCGAAGGCTCGGTCTGTGTCACGGCGAGGGCTCGGTCTGTGGTCACGGCGAGGGCTCGGTCTGTGTCACGGCGAGGGCTCGGCCTGTGTCGCAGCGTGGGCTCGGACTGTGTCGCAGCTAGAGTACGGCCTGTGTCGCGGCGAGGGCTCAGCCTGTGTTGCGGCGAGCGCTCGGTCTGTGTCACGGTGAAGGCTCGGTCTGTGCCACGTCGAGGGCTCGGTCTGTGGTCGCGGCAAGAGCTCGGCCTGCGTCGTGGCGAAGGCTCGGCCTATGGTCACGGCGAGGGCTCGGTCGGTGGTCACGGCTCAGTTTGTGTTATGGCAATGGTTCGGTCTGTGCCACGGTGAGAGCTCGGTCTGTGTCGCGTCGAGGGCTCGGTCTGTGTCGCGGCGTTGGCTCGGTCTGTGTCGTGGCGAAGGCTCGGCCTATGGTGACGGGGAGGGCTCGGTCTGTGGTCACGGCGAGGGCTCGGTCTGTGGTCACGGCGAGGGTTCGGACTGTGGTCACGGTGAGGGCTCGTCCTGTGTCGCAGCGTGGGCTCGGACTGTGTCGCAACTAGAATACGGCCTGTGTCGCAACGAGGGCTCGGCCTGTGTTGCGGCGAGGGTTTGGCATGTGTCGCGGCAAGGGACCGGCCTGTGTCGCGGCGAGGGCTCAGCCTATGTCGCGGCGAGGGCTCGGTCTGTGATCGCGGCGAGTGCTCGGTCTGTGTCGCGGCGAGGGCTCGGTCTGTGTCGCGGCGGGGGCTCGGTCTGTGTCGCAGCAAGGGCTCGGTCTGTGTCCCGTCGAGGGCTCAGTCTGTTTCGCGGCGAGGGCTCGGTGTGTGTCGCGGCGAGGGCTCGGTCTGTGTCACGGTGAGGGCTCGGTCTGTGTCTAGCGAGGGCTCGGTCTGTGTCACGGCGAGGGCTCGGTCTGTGTCGCAGCAAGGGCTCGGTCTGTGTCCCGTCGAGGGCTCAGTCTGTTTCGCGGCGAGGGCTCGGTGTGTGTCGCGGCGAGGGCTCGGTCTGTGTCGCGGCGAGGGCTCGGTCTGTGTCGAGCGAGGGCTCGGTCTGTGTCACGGCGACGACTCGGTCTGTCACGGCGAGGGCTCGGTCTTTGGTCGCGGCGAGGGCTCGGTCTGAGGTCGCGCCGAGTTCTCGGACTGTGGTCACGGCGAGGGCTCGGTCTGTGTCGTGGTGAGGGCTCAACCTGTGGTCGCGGCGAGGGCTCGGTCTGTGTCGTGGCGAGGGCTCGGTCTGTGTCGCGGCGAGGGCTCGGGCTGGTTCGCGGCGAGTGCTCAGCCTGTGTGCGGCAAGAGCTCGGCCTGTGTCGTGGCGAGGGCTCGGCATATGTCGCGGCGTTGGCTCGGCCTGTGGTCGCGGCAAGAGCTCGGCCTGTGTCGTGGCGAAGGCTCGGCCTATGGTCACGGGGAGGGCTCGGGCTGTTTCGCGGCGAGGGCTCAGCCTCTGTCGCGGCAAGGGCTCAGTCTGTGTCGTGGTGAGGGCTCGGCCTGTGGTCGCGGCGAGGGCTCGGTCTGTGTCGCGGTGAGGGCTCGGTCTGCGTCGCGGCGAGGGCTCGGTCTGTGTCGCAGCAAGGGCTCGGTCTGTGTCCCGCCGAGGGCTCAGTCTGTTTCGCGGCGAGGGCTCGGTGTGTGTCGCGGCGAGGGCTCGGTCTGTGTCGCGGCGAGGGCTCGGTCTGTGTCGAGCGAGGGCTCGGTCTGTGTCACGGCGACGACTCGGTCTGTCACGGCGAGGGCTCGGTCTTTGGTCGCGGCGAGGGCTCGGTCTGAGGTCGCGCAGAGTTCTCGAACTGTGGTCACGGCGAGGGCTCGGTCTGTGTCGTGGTGAGGGCTCAACCTGTGGTCGCGGCGAGGGCTCGGTCTGTGTCATGGCGAGGGCTCGGTCTGTGTCGCGGCGAGGGCTCGGGCTGTGTGCGGCAAGAGCTTGGCCTGTGTCGTGGCGAGGGCTCGGCATATGTCGCGCCGTTGGCTCGGCCTGTGGTCGCGGCAAGAGCTCGGCCTGTGTCGTGGCGAAGGCTCGGCCTATGGTCACGGGGAGGGCTCGGTCTGTGGTCACGGCGAGGGCTCGGTCTGTGTCACGGCGAGGGCTCGGGCTGTTTCGCGGCGAGGGCTCAGCCTCTGTCGCGGCAAGGGCTCAGTCTGTGTCGTGGTGAGGGCTCGGCCTGTGGTCGCGGCGAGGGCTCGGTCTGTGTCGCGGTGAGGGCTCGGTCTGCGTCGCGGCGAGGGCTCGGGATGTTTTGCGGGGTGTGCTCAGCCTGTGTCACGGCAAGAGCTCGGCCTGTGTCGTGGCGAGGGCTCGGCCTGTGTCACGGCGTGGGCTCGGTCTGTGTCACGGCGAGGGCTCGGTCTGTGTCACAGCAAGGGCTCGGTCTGTGGTCACGGTGAGGGCTCGGTCTGTGTCACGGCGTGGGCTCGGTCTGTGTCATGGCGAGGGCTCGGTCTGTGTCACAGCAAGGGCTCGGTCTGTGGTCACGGCGAGGGCTCGGTCTGTGGTCACGGCGAGGGCTCAGTCTGTGGTCACGGCGAGGGCTTGGCCTGTGTCACGGCAAGGGCTCGGTCTGTGGTCACGGCGAGGGCTCGGTCTGTGGTCACGGCGAGGGCTGTCTGTGTCGCGGCGAGGGCTCGGTCTGTGTCACGGCGAGGGCTCGGTCCGTGTCACGGCGAGGTCTTGGTCTGTGTCACGGCAAGGGCTCGGTCTTTGGTTGCGGCGAAGGCTCGGTCTGAGGACGCGCCGAGTTCTCGGACTGTGTCACGGCGAGGTCTCGGTCTGTGTCGCGGCGAGGGCTCGGTCTTTGGTCGTGGCGAGGGCTCGGTCTGTGGTCGCGCCGAGTTCTCGGACTGTGGTCACGGCGAGCGCTCGGTCTGTGTCGCGGTGAGGGCTCGACCTGTGGTCACGGCGAGTGCTCGGTCTGTGTCGTGGCGAGGGCTCGGTCTGTGTCGCGGTGACGGCTCGGGCTGCTTCGCGGCGAGGGCTCAGCCTCTGTTGTGGCAAGGGCTCGGTCTGTGTCGCGGTGAGGACTCGGCCTGTGGTCGCGGTGAGGGCTCGGTCTGTGTCGCGGTGAGGGCTCAGTCTGCGTCACGGCGAGGGCTTGGGCTATTTCGCGGCGAGTGCTCAGCCTGTGTCGCGGCAAGGGCTCGGCTGTGTCGTGGCGAGGGCTCGGCCTGTGTCGCGGCGAGGGCCCGGCCTGTGATCGCTGCGAGAACTCGGTCTGTGTCGCGGCGAGGGCTCGGTCTGTCTCGCGGCGAGGGTTCAGCCTGTGTCGCGGTGAGGGCTCGGCCTGTGTCACGGCGAGGGCGCGGGCTATTTTGCGGCGAGTGCTCAGCCTGTGTGCGGCAAGAGCTCGGCCTGTGTCATGGCAAGGGCTCGGCCTGTGTTGTGGCGAGGGCTCGGCATATGTCGCGGTGTTAGCTCGGCCTGTGGTCGCGGCAAGATCTCGGCCTGTGTCGTGGCAAAGGCTCGGACTATGGTTACGGGGAGGGCTCGGTCTTTGGTCATGGCGAGTGCTCAGTCTGTGGGCACGGCGAGGGCTCAGATTGTGTCATGGCAAGGGTTCGGTCTGTGGTTATGGTGAGGGCTCAGTCTGTGTCATGGCGAGGGCTCGGTCTGTGTCACGGCGAGGGCTCGGTCTGTGGTCACGGCGAGGGCTCGGTCTGTGTCACGGCGAGGGCTCGGTCTGTGGTCACGGCGAGGGCTCGGTCTGTGTCACGGCGAGGGCTCGGTCTGTGTCACGGCGAAGGCTCGGTCTGTGTCACGGCGAGGGCTCGGTCTGTGTCACGGCGAGGGCTCGGTCTGTGTCACGGCGACGGCTCGATCTGTGTCACGGCGAAGGCTCAGTCTGTGTCACGGCGAGGGCTCGGTCTGTGGTCACGGCGAGGGCTCGGTCTGTGTCACGGCGAGGGTTCGGACTGCGGTCACGGTGAGGGCTCGGCCTGTGGTCGCGGCGAGGGCTCGGTCTGTGTCGCGGTGAGGGCTCGGTCTGCGTCGCGGCGAGGGCTCGGGATGTTTTGCGGGGAGTGCTCAGCCTGTGTCGCGGCAAGAGCTCGGCCTGTGTCGTGGCGAGGGCTCGGCCTGTGTCGTGGCGAGGGCTCGGCATATGTCGCGGCGTTGGCTCAGCCTGTGTTCGCGGCAAGAGCTCGGCCTGTGTCATGGCGAAGGCTCGGCCTATGGTCACTGGGAGGGCTCGGTCTGTGGTCACGGCGAGGGCTCGGTCTGTGTCATGGCGAGGGCTCGATCTGTGTCACGGCGAAGGCTCGGTCTGTGTCACGGCGAGGGCTCGGTCTGTGGTCACGGCGAGGGCTCGGTCTGTGTCACGGCGAGGGCTCGGCCTGTGTCGCAGCGTGGGCTCGGACTGTGTCGCAGCTAGAGTACGGCCTGTGTCGCGGCGATGGCTCAGCCTGTGTTGCGGCGAGCGCTCGGTCTGTGTCACGGTGAAGGCTCGGTCTGTGCCACGTCGAGGGCTCGGTCTGTGGTCGCGGCAAGAGCTCGGCCTGCGTCGTGGCGAAGGCTCGGCCTATGGTCACGGCGAGGGCTCGGTCGGTGGTCACGGCTCAGTTTGTGTTATGGCAATGGTTCGGTCTGTGCCACGGTGAGAGCTCGGTCTGTGTCGCGTCGAGGGCTCGGTCTGTGTCGCGGCGTTGGCTCGGTCTGTGTCGTGGCGAAGGCTCGGCCTATGGTGACGGGGAGGGCTCGGTCTGTGGTCACGGCGAGGGCTCGGTCTGTGGTCACGGCGAGGGTTCGGACTGTGGTCACGGTGAGGGCTCGTCCTGTGTCGCAGCGTGGGCTCGGACTGTGTCGCAACTAGAATACGGCCTGTGTCGCAACGAGGGCTCGGCCTGTGTTGCGGCGAGGGTTTGGCATGTGTCGCGGCAAGGGACCGGCCTGTGTCGCGGCGAGGGCTCAGCCTATGTCGCGGCGAGGGCTCGGTCTGTGATCGCGGCGAGTGCTCGGTCTGTGTCGTGGCGAGGGCTCGGTCTGTGTCGCGGCGGGGGCTCGGTCTGTGTCGCAGCAAGGGCTCGGTCTGTGTCCCGTCGAGGGCTCAGTCTGTTTCGCGGCGAGGGCTCGGTGTGTGTCGCGGCGAGGGCTCGGTCTGTGTCACGGTGAGGGCTCGGTCTGTGTCTAGCGAGGGCTCGGTCTGTGTCACGGCGAGGGCTCGGTCTGTGTCGCAGCAAGGGCTCGGTCTGTGTCCCGTCGAGGGCTCAGTCTGTTTCGCGGCGAGGGCTCGGTGTGTGTCGCGGCGAGGGCTCGGTCTGTGTCGCGGCGAGGGCTCGGTCTGTGTCGAGCGAGGGCTCGGTCTGTGTCACGGCGACGACTCGGTCTGTCACGGCGAGGGCTCGGTCTTTGGTCGCGGCGAGGGCTCGGTCTGAGGTCGCGCCGAGTTCTCGGACTGTGGTCACGGCGAGGGCTCGGTCTGTGTCGTGGTGAGGGCTCAACCTGTGGTCGCGGCGAGGGCTCGGTCTGTGTCGTGGCGAGGGCTCGGTCTGTGTCGCGGCGAGGGCTCGGGCTGGTTCGCGGCGAGTGCTCAGCCTGTGTGCGGCAAGAGCTCGGCCTGTGTCGTGGCGAGGGCTCGGCATATGTCGCGGCGTTGGCTCGGCCTGTGGTCGCGGCAAGAGCTCGGCCTGTGTCGTGGCGAAGGCTCGGCCTATGGTCACGGGGAGGGCTCGGGCTGTTTCGCGGCGAGGGCTCAGCCTCTGTCGCGGCAAGGGCTCAGTCTGTGTCGTGGTGAGGGCTCGGCCTGTGGTCGCGGCGAGGGCTCGGTCTGTGTCGCGGTGAGGGCTCGGTCTGCGTCGCGGCGAGGGCTCGGTCTGTGTCGCAGCAAGGGCTCGGTCTGTGTCCCGCCGAGGGCTCAGTCTGTTTCGCGGCGAGGGCTCGGTGTGTGTCGCGGCGAGGGCTCGGTCTGTGTCGCGGCGAGGGCTCGGTCTGTGTCGAGCGAGGGCTCGGTCTGTGTCACGGCGACGACTCGGTCTGTCACGGCGAGGGCTCGGTCTTTGGTCGCGGCGAGGGCTCGGTCTGAGGTCGCGCAGAGTTCTCGAACTGTGGTCACGGCGAGGGCTCGGTCTGTGTCGTGGTGAGGGCTCAACCTGTGGTCGCGGCGAGGGCTCGGTCTGTGTCATGGCGAGGGCTCGGTCTGTGTCGCGGCGAGGGCTCGGGCTGTGTGCGGCAAGAGCTCGGCCTGTGTCGTGGCGAGGGCTCGGCATATGTCGCGCCGTTGGCTCGGCCTGTGGTCGCGGCAAGAGCTCGGCCTGTGTCGTGGCGAAGGCTCGGCCTATGGTCACGGGGAGGGCTCGGTCTGTGGTCACGGCGAGGGCTCGGTCTGTGTCACGGCGAGGGCTCGGGCTGTTTCGCGGCGAGGGCTCAGCCTCTGTCGCGGCAAGGGCTCAGTCTGTGTCGTGGTGAGGGCTCGGCCTGTGGTCGCGGCGAGGGCTCGGTCTGTGTCGCGGTGAGGGCTCGGTCTGCGTCGCGGCGAGGGCTCGGGATGTTTTGCGGGGTGTGCTCAGCCTGTGTCACGGCAAGAGCTCGGCCTGTGTCGTGGCGAGGGCTCGGCCTGTGTCACGGCGTGGGCTCGGTCTGTGTCACGGCGAGGGCTCGGTCTGTGTCACAGCAAGGGCTCGGTCTGTGGTCACGGTGAGGGCTCGGTCTGTGTCACGGCGTGGGCTCGGTCTGTGTCATGGCGAGGGCTCGGTCTGTGTCACAGCAAGGGCTCGGTCTGTGGTCACGGCGAGTGCTCGGTCTGTGGTCACGGCGAGGGCTCAGTCTGTGGTCACGGCGAGGGCTTGGCCTGTGTCACGGCAAGGGCTCGGTCTGTGGTCACGGCGAGGGCTCGGTCTGTGGTCACGGCGAGGGCTGTCTGTGTCGCGGCGAGGGCTCGGTCTGTGTCACGGCGAGGGCTCGGTCCGTGTCACGGCGAGGTCTTGGTCTGTGTCACGGCAAGGGCTCGGTCTTTGGTTGCGGCGAAGGCTCGGTCTGAGGACGCGCCGAGTTCTCGGACTGTGTCACGGCGAGGTCTCGGTCTGTGTCGCGGCGAGGGCTCGGTCTTTGGTCGTGGCGAGGGCTCGGTCTGTGGTCGCGCCGAGTTCTCGGACTGTGGTCACGGCGAGCGCTCGGTCTGTGTCGCGGTGAGGGCTCGACCTGTGGTCACGGCGAGTGCTCGGTCTGTGTCGTGGCGAGGGCTCGGTCTGTGTCGCGGTGACGGCTCGGGCTGCTTCGCGGCGAGGGCTCAGCCTCTGTTGTGGCAAGGGCTCGGTCTGTGTCGCGGTGAGGACTCGGCCTGTGGTCGCGGTGAGGGCTCGGTCTGTGTCGCGGTGAGGGCTCAGTCTGCGTCACGGCGAGGGCTTGGGCTATTTCGCGGCGAGTGCTCAGCCTGTGTCGCGGCAAGGGCTCGGCTGTGTCGTGGCGAGGGCTCGGCCTGTGTCGCGGCGAGGGCCCGGCCTGTGATCGCTGCGAGAACTCGGTCTGTGTCGCGGCGAGGGCTCGGTCTGTCTCGCGGCGAGGGTTCAGCCTGTGTCGCGGTGAGGGCTCGGCCTGTGTCACGGCGAGGGCGCGGGCTGTTTTGCGGCGAGTGCTCAGCCTGTGTGCGGCAAGAGCTCGGCCTGTGTCATGGCAAGGGCTCGGCCTGTGTTGTGGCGAGGGCTCGGCATATGTCGCGGTGTTAGCTCGGCCTGTGGTCGCGGCAAGATCTCGGCCTGTGTCGTGGCAAAGGCTCGGACTATGGTTACGGGGAGGGCTCGGTCTTTGGTCATGGCGAGTGCTCAGTCTGTGGGCACGGCGAGGGCTCAGATTGTGTCATGGCAAGGGTTCGGTCTGTGGTTATGGTGAGGGCTCAGTCTGTGTCATGGCGAGGGCTCGGTCTGTGTCACGGCGAGGGCTCGGTCTGTGGTCACGGCGAGGGCTCGGTCTGTGTCACGGCGAGGGCTCGGTCTGTGGTCACGGCGAGGGCTCGGTCTGTGTCACGGCGAGGGCTCGGTCTGTGTCACGGCGAAGGCTCGGTCTGTGTCACGGCGAGGGCTCGGTCTGTGTCACGGCGAGGGCTCGGTCTGTGTCACGGCGACGGCTCGATCTGTGTCACGGCGAAGGCTCAGTCTGTGTCACGGCGAGGGCTCGGTCTGTGGTCACGGCGAGGGCTCGGTCTGTGTCACGGAGAGGGTTCGGACTGCGGTCACGGTGAGGGCTCGGCCTGTGGTCGCGGCGAGGGCTCGGTCTGTGTCGCGGTGAGGGCTCGGTCTGCGTCGCGGCGAGGGCTCGGGATGTTTTGCGGGGAGTGCTCAGCCTGTGTCGCGGCAAGAGCTCGGCCTGTGTCGTGGCGAGGGCTCGGCCTGTGTCGTGGCGAGGGCTCGGCATATGTCGCGGCGTTGGCTCGGCCTGTGTTCGCGGCAAGAGCTCGGCCTGTGTCATGGCGAAGGCTCGGCCTATGGTCACTGGGAGGGCTCGGTCTGTGGTCACGGCGAGGGCTCGGTCTGTGTCGCGGCGAGGGCTCGGGCTATGGTCACGGGGAGGGCTCGGTCTGTGGTCACGGCGAGGGCTCAGTCTGTCATCACAGCGAGGGCTCAGTTTGTGTCATGGCAAGGGTTCGGTCTGTGGTCACGGTGAGGGCTCGGTCTGTGTCACGGCGTGGGCTCGGTCTGTGTCACGGCGAGGGCTCGGTCTGTGTCACAGCAAGGGCTCGGTCTGTGGTCACGGCGAGGGCTCGGTCTGTGGTCACGGCGAGGGCTCGGTCTGTGGTCACGGCGAGGGCTTGGCCTGTGTCACGGCAAGGGCTCGGTCTGTGGTCACGGCGAGGGCTCGGTCTGTGGTCACGGCGAGGGCTGTCTGTGTCGCGGCGAGGGCTCGGTCTGTGTCACGGCGAGGGCTCGGTCCGTGTCACGGCGAGGTCTTGGTCTGTGTCACGGCAAGGGCTCGGTCTTTGGTTGCGGCGAAGGCTCGGTCTGAGGACGCGCCGAGTTCTCGGACTGTGTCACGGCGAGGTCTCGGTCTGTGTCGCGGCGAGGGCTCGGTCTTTGGTCGCGGCGAGGGCTCGGTCTGAGGTCGCGCCGAGTTCTCGGACTGTGGTCACGGCGAGGGCTCGGTCTGTGTCGTGGTGAGGGCTCAACCTGTGGTCGCGGCGAGGGCTCGGTCTGTGTCGTGGCGAGGGCTCGGTCTGTGTCGCGGCGAGGGCTCGGGCTGGTTCGCGGCGAGTGCTCAGCCTGTGTGCGGCAAGAGCTCGGCCTGTGTCGTGGCGAGGGCTCGGCATATGTCGCGGCGTTGGCTCGGCCTGTGGTCGCGGCAAGAGCTCGGCCTGTGTCGTGGCGAAGGCTCGGCCTATGGTCACGGGGAGGGCTCGGGCTGTTTCGCGGCGAGGGCTCAGCCTCTGTCGCGGCAAGGGCTCAGTCTGTGTCGTGGTGAGGGCTCGGCCTGTGGTCGCGGCGAGGGCTCGGTCTGTGTCGCGGTGAGGGCTCGGTCTGCGTCGCGGCGAGGGCTCGGTCTGTGTCGCAGCAAGGGCTCGGTCTGTGTCCCGCCGAGGGCTCAGTCTGTTTCGCGGCGAGGGCTCGGTGTGTGTCGCGGCGAGGGCTCGGTCTGTGTCGCGGCGAGGGCTCGGTCTGTGTCGAGCGAGGGCTCGGTCTGTGTCACGGCGACGACTCGGTCTGTCACGGCGAGGGCTCGGTCTTTGGTCGCGGCGAGGGCTCGGTCTGAGGTCGCGCAGAGTTCTCGAACTGTGGTCACGGCGAGGGCTCGGTCTGTGTCGTGGTGAGGGCTCAACCTGTGGTCGCGGCGAGGGCTCGGTCTGTGTCATGGCGAGGGCTCGGTCTGTGTCGCGGCGAGGGCTCGGGCTGTGTGCGGCAAGAGCTTGGCCTGTGTCGTGGCGAGGGCTCGGCATATGTCGCGCCGTTGGCTCGGCCTGTGGTCGCGGCAAGAGCTCGGCCTGTGTCGTGGCGAAGGCTCGGCCTATGGTCACGGGGAGGGCTCGGTCTGTGGTCACGGCGAGGGCTCGGTCTGTGTCACGGCGAGGGCTCGGGCTGTTTCGCGGCGAGGGCTCAGCCTCTGTCGCGGCAAGGGCTCAGTCTGTGTCGTGGTGAGGGCTCGGCCTGTGGTCGCGGTGAGGGCTCGGTCTGTGTCGCGGTGAGGGCTCGGTCTGCGTCGCGGCGAGGGCTCGGGATGTTTTGCGGGGTGTGCTCAGCCTGTGTCACGGCAAGAGCTCGGCCTGTGTCGTGGCGAGGGCTCGGCCTGTGTCACGGCGTGGGCTCGGTCTGTGTCACGGCGAGGGCTCGGTCTGTGTCACAGCAAGGGCTCGGTCTGTGGTCACGGTGAGGGCTCGGTCTGTGTCACGGCGTGGGCTCGGTCTGTGTCATGGCGAGGGCTCGGTCTGTGTCACAGCAAGGGCTCGGTCTGTGGTCACGGCGAGGGCTCGGTCTGTGGTCACGGCGAGGGCTCAGTCTGTGGTCACGGCGAGGGCTTGGCCTGTGTCACGGCAAGGGCTCGGTCTGTGGTCACGGCGAGGGCTCGGTCTGTGGTCACGGCGAGGGCTGTCTGTGTCGCGGCGAGGGCTCGGTCTGTGTCACGGCGAGGGCTCGGTCCGTGTCACGGCGAGGTCTTGGTCTGTGTCACGGCAAGGGCTCGGTCTTTGGTTGCGGCGAAGGCTCGGTCTGAGGACGCGCCGAGTTCTCGGACTGTGTCACGGCGAGGTCTCGGTCTGTGTCGCGGCGAGGGCTCGGTCTTTGGTCGTGGCGAGGGCTCGGTCTGTGGTCGCGCCGAGTTCTCGGACTGTGGTCACGGCGAGCGCTCGGTCTGTGTCGCGGTGAGGGCTCGACCTGTGGTCACGGCGAGTGCTCGGTCTGTGTCGTGGCGAGGGCTCGGTCTGTGTCGCGGTGACGGCTCGGGCTGCTTCGCGGCGAGGGCTCAGCCTCTGTTGTGGCAAGGGCTCGGTCTGTGTCGCGGTGAGGACTCGGCCTGTGGTCGCGGTGAGGGCTCGGTCTGTGTCGCGGTGAGGGCTCAGTCTGCGTCACGGCGAGGGCTTGGGCTATTTCGCGGCGAGTGCTCAGCCTGTGTCGCGGCAAGGGCTCGGCTGTGTCGTGGCGAGGGCTCGGCCTGTGTCGCGGCGAGGGCCCGGCCTGTGATCGCTGCGAGAACTCGGTCTGTGTCGCGGCGAGGGCTCGGTCTGTCTCGCGGCGAGGGTTCAGCCTGTGTCGCGGTGAGGGCTCGGCCTGTGTCACGGCGAGGGCGCGGGCTGTTTTGCGGCGAGTGCTCAGCCTGTGTGCGGCAAGAGCTCGGCCTGTGTCATGGCAAGGGCTCGGCCTGTGTTGTGGCGAGGGCTCGGCATATGTCGCGGTGTTAGCTCGGCCTGTGGTCGCGGCAAGATCTCGGCCTGTGTCGTGGCAAAGGCTCGGACTATGGTTACGGGGAGGGCTCGGTCTTTGGTCATGGCGAGTGCTCAGTCTGTGGGCACGGCGAGGGCTCAGATTGTGTCATGGCAAGGGTTCGGTCTGTGGTTATGGTGAGGGCTCAGTCTGTGTCATGGCGAGGGCTCGGTCTGTGTCACGGCGAGGGCTCGGTCTGTGGTCACGGCGAGGGCTCGGTCTGTGTCACGGCGAGGGCTCGGTCTGTGGTCACGGCGAGGGCTCGGTCTGTGTCACGGCGAGGGCTCGGTCTGTGTCACGGCGAAGGCTCGGTCTGTGTCACGGCGAGGGCTCGGTCTGTGTCACGGCGAGGGCTCGGTCTGTGTCACGGCGACGGCTCGATCTGTGTCACGGCGAAGGCTCAGTCTGTGTCACGGCGAGGGCTCGGTCTGTGGTCACGGCGAGGGCTCGGTCTGTGTCACGGCGAGGGTTCGGACTGCGGTCACGGTGAGGGCTCGGCCTGTGGTCGCGGCGAGGGCTCGGTCTGTGTCGCGGTGAGGGCTCGGTCTGCGTCGCGGCGAGGGCTCGGGATGTTTTGCGGGGAGTGCTCAGCCTGTGTCGCGGCAAGAGCTCGGCCTGTGTCGTGGCGAGGGCTCGGCCTGTGTCGTGGCGAGGGCTCGGCATATGTCGCGGCGTTGGCTCAGCCTGTGTTCGCGGCAAGAGCTCGGCCTGTGTCATGGCGAAGGCTCGGCCTATGGTCACTGGGAGGGCTCGGTCTGTGGTCACGGCGAGGGCTCGGTCTGTGTCATGGCGAGGGCTCGATCTGTGTCACGGCGAAGGCTCGGTCTGTGTCACGGCGAGGGCTCGGTCTGTGGTCACGGCGAGGGCTCGGTCTGTGTCACGGCGAGGGCTCGGCCTGTGTCGCAGCGTGGGCTCGGACTGTGTCGCAGCTAGAGTACGGCCTGTGTCGCGGCGATGGCTCAGCCTGTGTTGCGGCGAGCGCTCGGTCTGTGTCACGGTGAAGGCTCGGTCTGTGCCACGTCGAGGGCTCGGTCTGTGGTCGCGGCAAGAGCTCGGCCTGCGTCGTGGCGAAGGCTCGGCCTATGGTCACGGCGAGGGCTCGGTCGGTGGTCACGGCTCAGTTTGTGTTATGGCAATGGTTCGGTCTGTGCCACGGTGAGAGCTCGGTCTGTGTCGCGTCGAGGGCTCGGTCTGTGTCGCGGCGTTGGCTCGGTCTGTGTCGTGGCGAAGGCTCGGCCTATGGTGACGGGGAGGGCTCGGTCTGTGGTCACGGCGAGGGCTCGGTCTGTGGTCACGGCGAGGGTTCGGACTGTGGTCACGGTGAGGGCTCGTCCTGTGTCGCAGCGTGGGCTCGGACTGTGTCGCAACTAGAATACGGCCTGTGTCGCAACGAGGGCTCGGCCTGTGTTGCGGCGAGGGTTTGGCATGTGTCGCGGCAAGGGACCGGCCTGTGTCGCGGCGAGGGCTCAGCCTATGTCGCGGCGAGGGCTCGGTCTGTGATCGCGGCGAGTGCTCGGTCTGTGTCGTGGCGAGGGCTCGGTCTGTGTCGCGGCGGGGGCTCGGTCTGTGTCGCAGCAAGGGCTCGGTCTGTGTCCCGTCGAGGGCTCAGTCTGTTTCGCGGCGAGGGCTCGGTGTGTGTCGCGGCGAGGGCTCGGTCTGTGTCACGGTGAGGGCTCGGTCTGTGTCTAGCGAGGGCTCGGTCTGTGTCACGGCGAGGGCTCGGTCTGTGTCGCAGCAAGGGCTCGGTCTGTGTCCCGTCGAGGGCTCAGTCTGTTTCGCGGCGAGGGCTCGGTGTGTGTCGCGGCGAGGGCTCGGTCTGTGTCGCGGCGAGGGCTCGGTCTGTGTCGAGCGAGGGCTCGGTCTGTGTCACGGCGACGACTCGGTCTGTCACGGCGAGGGCTCGGTCTTTGGTCGCGGCGAGGGCTCGGTCTGAGGTCGCGCCGAGTTCTCGGACTGTGGTCACGGCGAGGGCTCGGTCTGTGTCGTGGTGAGGGCTCAACCTGTGGTCGCGGCGAGGGCTCGGTCTGTGTCGTGGCGAGGGCTCGGTCTGTGTCGCGGCGAGGGCTCGGGCTGGTTCGCGGCGAGTGCTCAGCCTGTGTGCGGCAAGAGCTCGGCCTGTGTCGTGGCGAGGGCTCGGCATATGTCGCGGCGTTGGCTCGGCCTGTGGTCGCGGCAAGAGCTCGGCCTGTGTCGTGGCGAAGGCTCGGCCTATGGTCACGGGGAGGGCTCGGGCTGTTTCGCGGCGAGGGCTCAGCCTCTGTCGCGGCAAGGGCTCAGTCTGTGTCGTGGTGAGGGCTCGGCCTGTGGTCGCGGCGAGGGCTCGGTCTGTGTCGCGGTGAGTGCTCGGTCTGCGTCGCGGCGAGGGCTCGGTCTGTGTCGCAGCAAGGGCTCGGTCTGTGTCCCGCCGAGGGCTCAGTCTGTTTCGCGGCGAGGGCTCGGTGTGTGTCGCGGCGAGGGCTCGGTCTGTGTCGCGGCGAGGGCTCGGTCTGTGTCGAGCGAGGGCTCGGTCTGTGTCACGGCGACGACTCGGTCTGTCACGGCGAGGGCTCGGTCTTTGGTCGCGGCGAGGGCTCGGTCTGAGGTCGCGCAGAGTTCTCGAACTGTGGTCACGGCGAGGGCTCGGTCTGTGTCGTGGTGAGGGCTCAACCTGTGGTCGCGGCGAGGGCTCGGTCTGTGTCATGGCGAGGGCTCGGTCTGTGTCGCGGCGAGGGCTCGGGCTGTGTGCGGCAAGAGCTCGGCCTGTGTCGTGGCGAGGGCTCGGCATATGTCGCGCCGTTGGCTCGGCCTGTGGTCGCGGCAAGAGCTCGGCCTGTGTCGTGGCGAAGGCTCGGCCTATGGTCACGGGGAGGGCTCGGTCTGTGGTCACGGCGAGGGCTCGGTCTGTGTCACGGCGAGGGCTCGGGCTGTTTCGCGGCGAGGGCTCAGCCTCTGTCGCGGCAAGGGCTCAGTCTGTGTCGTGGTGAGGGCTCGGCCTGTGGTCGCGGCGAGGGCTCGGTCTGTGTCGCGGTGAGGGCTCGGTCTGCGTCGCGGCGAGGGCTCGGGATGTTTTGCGGGGTGTGCTCAGCCTGTGTCACGGCAAGAGCTCGGCCTGTGTCGTGGCGAGGGCTCGGCCTGTGTCACGGCGTGGGCTCGGTCTGTGTCACGGCGAGGGCTCGGTCTGTGTCACAGCAAGGGCTCGGTCTGTGGTCACGGTGAGGGCTCGGTCTGTGTCACGGCGTGGGCTCGGTCTGTGTCATGGCGAGGGCTCGGTCTGTGTCACAGCAAGGGCTCGGTCTGTGGTCACGGCGAGTGCTCGGTCTGTGGTCACGGCGAGGGCTCAGTCTGTGGTCACGGCGAGGGCTTGGCCTGTGTCACGGCAAGGGCTCGGTCTGTGGTCACGGCGAGGGCTCGGTCTGTGGTCACGGCGAGGGCTGTCTGTGTCGCGGCGAGGGCTCGGTCTGTGTCACGGCGAGGGCTCGGTCCGTGTCACGGCGAGGTCTTGGTCTGTGTCACGGCAAGGGCTCGGTCTTTGGTTGCGGCGAAGGCTCGGTCTGAGGACGCGCCGAGTTCTCGGACTGTGTCACGGCGAGGTCTCGGTCTGTGTCGCGGCGAGGGCTCGGTCTTTGGTCGTGGCGAGGGCTCGGTCTGTGGTCGCGCCGAGTTCTCGGACTGTGGTCACGGCGAGCGCTCGGTCTGTGTCGCGGTGAGGGCTCGACCTGTGGTCACGGCGAGTGCTCGGTCTGTGTCGTGGCGAGGGCTCGGTCTGTGTCGCGGTGACGGCTCGGGCTGCTTCGCGGCGAGGGCTCAGCCTCTGTTGTGGCAAGGGCTCGGTCTGTGTCGCGGTGAGGACTCGGCCTGTGGTCGCGGTGAGGGCTCGGTCTGTGTCGCGGTGAGGGCTCAGTCTGCGTCACGGCGAGGGCTTGGGCTATTTCGCGGCGAGTGCTCAGCCTGTGTCGCGGCAAGGGCTCGGCTGTGTCGTGGCGAGGGCTCGGCCTGTGTCGCGGCGAGGGCCCGGCCTGTGATCGCTGCGAGAACTCGGTCTGTGTCGCGGCGAGGGCTCGGTCTGTCTCGCGGCGAGGGTTCAGCCTGTGTCGCGGTGAGGGCTCGGCCTGTGTCACGGCGAGGGCGCGGGCTGTTTTGCGGCGAGTGCTCAGCCTGTGTGCGGCAAGAGCTCGGCCTGTGTCATGGCAAGGGCTCGGCCTGTGTTGTGGCGAGGGCTCGGCATATGTCGCGGTGTTAGCTCGGCCTGTGGTCGCGGCAAGATCTCGGCCTGTGTCGTGGCAAAGGCTCGGACTATGGTTACGGGGAGGGCTCGGTCTTTGGTCATGGCGAGTGCTCAGTCTGTGGGCACGGCGAGGGCTCAGATTGTGTCATGGCAAGGGTTCGGTCTGTGGTTATGGTGAGGGCTCAGTCTGTGTCATGGCGAGGGCTCGGTCTGTGTCACGGCGAGGGCTCGGTCTGTGGTCACGGCGAGGGCTCGGTCTGTGTCACGGCGAGGGCTCGGTCTGTGGTCACGGCGAGGGCTCGGTCTGTGTCACGGCGAGGGCTCGGTCTGTGTCACGGCGAAGGCTCGGTCTGTGTCACGGCGAGGGCTCGGTCTGTGTCACGGCGAGGGCTCGGTCTGTGTCACGGCGACGGCTCGATCTGTGTCACGGCGAAGGCTCAGTCTGTGTCACGGCGAGGGCTCGGTCTGTGGTCACGGCGAGGGCTCGGTCTGTGTCACGGAGAGGGTTCGGACTGCGGTCACGGTGAGGGCTCGGCCTGTGGTCGCGGCGAGGGCTCGGTCTGTGTCGCGGTGAGGGCTCGGTCTGCGTCGCGGCGAGGGCTCGGGATGTTTTGCGGGGAGTGCTCAGCCTGTGTCGCGGCAAGAGCTCGGCCTGTGTCGTGGCGAGGGCTCGGCCTGTGTCGTGGCGAGGGCTCGGCATATGTCGCGGCGTTGGCTCGGCCTGTGTTCGCGGCAAGAGCTCGGCCTGTGTCATGGCGAAGGCTCGGCCTATGGTCACTGGGAGGGCTCGGTCTGTGGTCACGGCGAGGGCTCGGTCTGTGTCGCGGCGAGGGCTCGGGCTATGGTCACGGGGAGGGCTCGGTCTGTGGTCACGGCGAGGGCTCAGTCTGTCATCACAGCGAGGGCTCAGTTTGTGTCATGGCAAGGGTTCGGTCTGTGGTCACGGTGAGGGCTCGGTCTGTGTCACGGCGTGGGCTCGGTCTGTGTCACGGCGAGGGCTCGGTCTGTGTCACAGCAAGGGCTCGGTCTGTGGTCACGGCGAGGGCTCGGTCTGTGGTCACGGCGAGGGCTCGGTCTGTGGTCACGGCGAGGGCTTGGCCTGTGTCACGGCAAGGGCTCGGTCTGTGGTCACGGCGAGGGCTCGGTCTGTGGTCACGGCGAGGGCTGTCTGTGTCGCGGCGAGGGCTCGGTCTGTGTCACGGCGAGGGCTCGGTCCGTGTCACGGCGAGGTCTTGGTCTGTGTCACGGCAAGGGCTCGGTCTTTGGTTGCGGCGAAGGCTCGGTCTGAGGACGTGCCGAGTTCTCGGACTGTGTCACGGCGAGGTCTCGGTCTGTGTCGCGGCGAGGGCTCGGTCTTTGGTCGTGGCGAGGGCTCGGTCTGTGGACGCGCCGAGTTCTCGGACTGTGGTCACGGCGAGCGCTCGGTCTGTGTCGCGGTGAGGGCTCGACCTGTGGTCACGGCGAGTGCTCAGTCTGTGTCGTGGCGAGGGCTCGGTCTGTGTCGCGGTGACGGCTCGGGCTGCTTCGCGGCGAGGGCTCAGCCTCTGTTGTGGCAAGGGCTCGGTCTGTGTCGCGGTGAGGACTCGGCCTGTGGTCGCGGTGAGGGCTCGGTCTGTGTCGCGGTGAGGGCTCAGTCTGCGTCACGGCGAGGGCTTGGGCTATTTCGCGGCGAGTGCTCAGCCTGTGTCGCGGCAAGGGCTCGGCTGTGTCGTGGCGAGGGCTCGGCCTGTGTTGCGGCGAGGGCCCGGCCTGTGATCGCTGCGAGAACTCGGTCTGTGTCGCGGCGAGGGCTCGGTCTGTCTCGCGGCGAGGGTTCAGCCTGTGTCGCGGTGAAGGCTCGGCCTGTGTCACGGCGAGGGCGCGGGCTGTTTTGCGGCGAGTGCTCAGCCTGTGTGCGGCAAGAGCTCGGCCTGTGTCATGGCGAGGGCTCGGCCTGTGTTGTGGCGAGGGCTCGGCATATGTCGCGGTGTTAGCTCGGCCTGTGGTCGCGGCAAGATCTCGGCCTGTGTCGTGGCAAAGGCTCGGACTATGGTTACGGGGAGGGCTCGGTCTTTGGTCATGGCGAGTGCTCAGTCTGTGGGCACGGCGAGGGCTCAGATTGTGTCATGGCAAGGGTTCGGTCTGTGTCACGGCGAGGGCTCGGTCTGTGGTCACGGCGAGGGCTCGGTCTGTGGTCACGGCGAGGGCTCGGTCTATGTCACGGCGAGGGCTCAGTCTGTGTCACGGCGAAGGCTCGGTCTGTGTCACGGCGAGGGCTCGGTCTGTGGTCACGGCGAGGGCTCGGTCCGTGTCACGGCGAAGTCTTGGTCTGTGTCACGGCAAGGGCTCGGTCTTTGGTTGCGGCGAAGGCTCGGTCTGAGGACGCGCCGAGTTCTCGGACTGTGTCACGGCGAGGTCTCGGTCTGTGTCGCGGCGAGGGCTCGGTCTTTGGTCGTGGCGAGGGCTCGGTCTGTGGTCGCGCCGAGTTCTCGGACTGTGGTCACGGCGAGCGCTCGGTCTGTGTCGCGGTGAGGGCTCGACCTGTGGTCACGGCGAGTGCTCGGTCTGTGTCGTGGCGAGGGCTCGGTCTGTGTCGCGGTGACGGCTCTGGCTGCTTCGCGGCGAGGGCTCAGCCTCTGTTGTGGCAAGGGCTCGGTCTGTGTCGCGGTGAGGACTCGGGCTGTGGTCGCGGTGAGGGCTCAGTCTGCGTCACGGCGAGGGCTTGGGCTATTTCGCGGCGAGTGCTCAGCCTGTGTTGCGGCAAGGGCTCGGCTGTGTCGCGGCGAGGGCTCGGTCTGTCTCGCGGCGAGGGTTCAGCCTGTGTCGCGGCGAGGGCTCGGCCTGTGTCACGGCGAGGGCGCGGGCTGTTTTGCGGTGAGTGCTCAGCCTGTGTGCGGCAAGAGCTCGGCCTGTGTCATGGCAAGGGCTCGGCCTGTGTTGTGGCGAGGGCTCGGCATATGTCGCGGTGTTAGCTCGGCCTGTGGTCGCGGCAAGATCTCGGCCTGTGTCGTGGCAAAGGCTCGGACTATGGTTACGGGGAGGGCTCGGTCTTTGGTCATGGCGAGTGCTCAGTCTGTGGGCACGGCGAGGGCTCAGATTGTGTCATGGCAAGGGTTCGGTCTGTGGTTATGGTGAGGGCTCAGTCTGTGTCATGGCGAGGGCTCGGTCTGTGTCACGGCGAGGGCTCGGTCTGTGGTCACGGCGAGGGCTCGGTCTGTGTCACGGCGAGGGCTCGGTCTGTGGTCACGGCGAGGGCTCGGTCTGTGTCACGGCGAGGGCTCGGTCTGTGTCATGGCGAAGGCTCGGTCTGTGTCACGGCGAGGGCTCGGTCTGTGGTCACGGCGAGGGCTCGATCTGTGTCACGGCGAAGGCTCGGTCTGTGTCACGGCGAGGGCTCGGTCTGTGTCACGGCGAGGGCTCGATCTGTGTCACGGCGAAGGCTCAGTCTGTGTCACGGCGAGGGCTCGGTCTGTGGTCACGGCGAGGGCTCGGTCTGTGTCACGGCGAGGGTTCGGACTGCGGTCACGGTGAGGGCTCGGCCTGTGTCGCAGCGTGGGCTCGGACTGTGTCGCAGCTAGAATATGGCCTGTGTCGCGGCGAGGGCTCAGCCTGTGTTGCGGCGAGCGCTCGGTCTGTGTCACGGCGAAGGCTCGGCCTGTGTCGCGTCGAGGGCTCGGTCTGTGGTCGCGGCAAGAGCTCGGCCTGCGTCGTGGCGAAGGCTCGGACTATGGTCATGGCGAGGGCTCGGTCGGTAGTCACGGCTCAGTTTGTGCTATGGCAATGGTTCGGTCTGTGCCACGGCGAGAGCTCGGTCTGTGTCGCGTCGATGGCTCGGTCTGTGTCGCGGCGTTGGCTCGGCCTGTGTCGTGGCGAAGGCTCGTCCTATGGTCAAGGGGAGGGCTCGGTCTGTGGTCACGGCGAGGGCTCGGTCTGTGGTCACGGCGAGGGCTCGGTCTGTGTCACGGCGAGGGCTCGGTCTGTGGTCACGGCGAGGGCTCGGTCTGTGTCACGGCGAGGGCTCAGTCTGTGTCACGGCGAAGGCTCGGTCTGTGTCACGGCGAGGGCTCGGTCTGTGGTCACGGCGAGGGCTCGATCTGTGTCACGGCGAAGGCTCAGTCTGTGTCACGGCGAGGGCTCGGTCTGTGTCACGGCGAGGGCTCGATCTGTGTCATGCCGAAGGCTCAGTCTGTGTCACGGCGAGGGCTCGGTCTGTGGTCACGGCGAGGGCTCGGTCTGTGTCACGGCGAGGGTTCGGAATGCGGTCACGGTGAGGGCTCGGCCTGTGTCGTAGCGTGGGCTCGGACTGTGTCGCAGCTAGAGTATGGCCTGTGTCGCGGCGAGGGCTCAGCCTGTGTTGCGGCGAGCGCTCGGTCTGTGTCACGGCGAAGGCTCGGCCTGTGTCGCGTCGAGGGCTCGGTCTGTGGTCGCGGCAAGAGCTCGGCCTGCATCGTGGCGAAGGCTCGGCCTATGGTCACGGCGAGGGCTCGGTCGGTGGTCACGGCTCAGTTTGTGCTATGGCAATGGTTCGGTCTGTGCCACGGCGAGAGCTCGGTCTGTGTCACGTCGAGGGCTCGGTCTGTGTCGCGGCGTTGGCTCGGCCTGTGTCGTGGCGAAGGCTCGGCCTATGGTCACGGGGAGGGCTCGGTCTGTGGTCACGGCGAGGGCTCGGTCTGTGGTCACGGCGAGGGCTCGGTCTGTGGTCACGACGAGGGCTCGGTCTGTGGTCACGGTGAGGGCTCGTCCTGTGTCGCAGCGTGGGCTCGGACTGTGTCGCAACTAGAGTACGGCCTGTGTCGCAACGAGGGCTCGGCCTGTGTTGCGGCGAGGGTTCGGCATGTGTCGCAGTGAGGGCTCGGTCTGTGTCGCGGCGAGGGCTCGGTCTGTGTCGCAGCAAGGGCTCGGTCTGTGTCCCGTCGAGGGCTCAGTCTGTTTCGCGGCGAGGGCTCGGTGTGTGCCGCGGCGAGGGCTCGGTCTGTGATCGCAGCGAGGGCTCAGTCTGTGTCGTGGTGAGGGCTCGGTCTGTGTCGCGGCGAGGGCTCGGTCTGTGTCGTGGCGAGGGCTCGGTCTGTGCCGCGGCGAGGGCTCGGGCTGGTTCGCGGCGAGTGCTCAGCCTGTGCGCGGCAAGAGCTCGGCCTGTGTCGTGGCGAGGGCTCGGCATATGTCACGGCGTTGGCTCGGCCTGTGGTCGCGGCAAGAGCTCGGCCTGTGTCGTGGCGAAGGCTCGGCCTATGGTCACGGGGACGGCTCGGTCTGTGGTCACAGCGAGGGCTCGGTCTGTGTCGCGGCGAGGGCTCGGGCTGTTTCGTGGCGAGGGCTCAGCCTCTGTCACGGCAAGGGCTCAGTCTGTGTCATGGTGAGGGCTCGGCCTGTGGTCGCGGCGAGGGCTCGGTCTGTGTCACGGCGAGGGCTCGGTCTGTGTCATGGCGAAGGCTCGGTCTGTGTCACGGCGAGGGCTCGGTCTGTGGTCACGGCGAGGGCTCGATCTGTGTCACGGCGAAGGCTCGGTCTGTGTCACGGCGAGGGCTCGGTCTGTGTCACGGCGAGGGCTCGATCTGTGTCACGGCGAAGGCTCAGTCTGTGTCACGGCGAAGGCTCAGTCTGTGTCACGGCGAGGGCTCGGTCTGTGGTCACGGCGCGGGCTCGGTCTGTGTCACGGCGAGGGTTCGGACTGCGGTCACGGTGAGGGCTCGGCCTGTATCGCAGCGTGGGCTCGGACTGTGTCGCAGCTAGAATATGGCCTGTGTCGCGGCGAGGGCTCAGCCTGTGTTGCGGCGAGCGCTCGGTCTGTGTCACGGCGAAGGCTCGGCCTGTGTCGCGTCGAGGGCTCGGTCTGTGGTCGCGGCAAGAGCTCGGCCTGCGTCGTGGCGAAGGCTCGGACTATGGTCATGGCGAGGGCTCGGTCGGTAGTCACGGCTCAGTTTGTGCTATGGCAATGGTTCGGTCTGTGCCACGGCGAGAGCTCGGTCTGTGTCGCGTCGATGGCTCAGTCTGTGTCGCGGCGTTGGCTCGGCCTGTGTCGTGGCGAAGGCTCGTCCTATGGTCAAGGGGAGGGCTCGGTCTGTGGTCACGGCGAGGGCTCGGTCTGTGGTCACGGCGAGGGCTCGGTCTGTGTCACGGCGAGGGCTCGGTCTGTGGTCACGGCGAGGGCTCGGTCTGTGTCACGGCGAGGGCTCGGTCTGTGTCACGGCGAAGGCTCGGTCTGTGTCACGGCGAGGGCTCGGTCTGTGGTCACGGCGAGGGCTCGATCTGTGTCACGGCGAAGGCTCAGTCTGTGTCACGGCGAGGGCTCGGTCTGTGTCACGGCGAGGGCTCGATCTGTGTCATGCCGAAGGCTCAGTCTGTGTCACGGCGAGGGCTCGGTCTGTGGTCACGGCGAGGGCTCGGTCTGTGTCACGGCGAGGGTTCGGAATGCGGTCACGGTGAGGGCTCGGCCTGTGTCGTAGCGTGGGCTCGGACTGTGTCGCAGCTAGAGTATGGCCTGTGTCACGGCGAGGGCTCAGCCTGTGTTGCGGCGAGCGCTCGGTCTGTGTCACGGCGAAGGCTCGGCCTGTGTCGCGTCGAGGGCTCGGTCTGTGGTCGCGGCAAGAGCTCGGCCTGCGTCGTGGCGAAGGCTCGGCCTATGGTCACGGCGAGGGCTCGGTCGGTGGTCACGGCTCAGTTTGTGCTATGGCAATGGTTCGGTCTGTGCCACGGCGAGAGCTCGGTCTGTGTCACGTCGAGGGCTCGGTCTGTGTCGCGGCGTTGGCTCGGCCTGTGTCGTGGCGAAGGCTCGGCCTATGGTCACGGGGAGGGCTCGGTCTGTGGTCACGGCGAGGGCTCGGTCTGTGGTCACGGCGAGGGCTCGGTCTGTGGTCACGACGAGGGCTCGGTCTGTGGTCACGGTGAGGGCTCGTCCTGTGTCGCAGCGTGGGCTCGGACTGTGTCGCAACTAGAGTACGGCCTGTGTCGCAACGAGGGCTCGGCCTGTGTTGCGGCGAGGGTTCGGCATGTGTCGCGGTGAGGGCTCGGTCTGTGTCGCGGCGAGGGCTCGGTCTGTGTCGCAGCAAGGGCTCGGTCTGTGTCCCGTCGAGGGCTCAGTCTGTTTCGCGGCGAGGGCTCGGTGTGTGCCGCGGCGAGGGCTCGGTCTGTGATCGCAGCGAGGGCTCAGTCTGTGTCGTGGTGAGGGCTCGGTCTGTGTCGCGGCGAGGGCTCGGTCTGTGTCGTGGCGAGGGCTCGGTCTGTGCCGCGGCGAGGGCTCGGGCTGGTTCGCGGCGAGTGCTCAGCCTGTGCGCGGCAAGAGCTCGGCCTGTGTCGTGGCGAGGGCTCGGCATATGTCACGGCGTTGGCTCGGCCTGTGGTCGCGGCAAGAGCTCGGCCTGTGTCGTGGCGAAGGCTCGGCCTATGGTCACGGGGACGGCTCGGTCTGTGGTCACAGCGAGGGCTCGGTCTGTGTCGCGGCGAGGGCTCGGGCTGTTTCGTGGCGAGGGCTCAGCCTCTGTCACGGCAAGGGCTCAGTCTGTGTCATGGTGAGGGCTCGGCCTGTGGTCGCGGCGAGGGCTCGGTCTGTGTCGCGGTGAGGGCTCGGTCTGCGTCGCGGCGAGGGCTCGGGATGTTTTGCGGGGAGTGCACAGCCTGTGTCGCGGCAAGAGCTCGGCCTGTGTCGTGGCGAGGGCTCGGCCTGTGTCGTGGCGAGGGCTCGGCATATGTCGCGGCGTTGGCTCGGCCTGTGTTCGCGGCAAGAGCTCGGCCTGTGTCGTGGCGAAGGCTCGGCCTATGGTCACGGGGACGGCTCGGTCTGTGGTCACAGCGAGGGCTCGGTCTGTGCCGCGGCGAGGGCTCGGGCTGGTTCGCGGCGAGTGCTCAGCCTCTGCGCGGCAAGAGCTCGGCCTGTGTCGTGGCGAGGGCTCGGCATATGTCACGGCGTTGGCTCGGCCTGTGGTCGCGGCAAGAGCTCGGCCTGTGTCGTGGCGAAGGCTCGGCCTATGGTCACGGGGACGGCTCGGTCTGTGGTCACAGCGAGGGCTCGGTCTGTGTCGCGGCGAGGGCTCGGGCTGTTTCGCGGCGAGGGCTCAGCCTCTGTCACGGCAAGGGCTCAGTCTGTGTCATGGTGAGGGCTCGGCCTGTGGTCGCGGCGAGGGCTCGGTCTGTGTCGCGGTGAGGGCTCGGTCTGCGTAGCGGCGAGGGCTCGGGATGTTTTGCGGGGAGTGCTCAGCCTGTGTCGCGGCAAGAGCTCGGCCTGTGTCGTGGCGAGGGCTCGGCCTGTGTCGTGGCGAGGGCTCAGCATATGTCGCGGCGTTGGCTCGGCCTGTGTTCGCGGCAAGAGCTCGGCCTGTGTCGTGGCGAAGGCTCGGCCTATGGTCACGGGGACGGCTCAGTCTGTGGTCACGGCGAGGGCTGTCTGTTTCGCGGCGAGGGCTCGGTCTGTGTCACGGCGAGGGCTCGGTCCGTGTCACGGCGAAGTCTTGGTCTGTGTCACGGCAAGGGCTCGGTCTTTGGTTGCGGCGAAGGCTCGGTCTGAGGACGCGCCGAGTTCTCGGACTGTGTCACGGCGAGGTCTCGGTCTGTGTCGCGGCGAGGGCTCGGTCTTTGGTCGTGGCGAGGGCTCGGTCTGTGGTCGCGCCGAGTTCTCGGACTGTGGTCACGGCGAGCGCTCGGTCTGTGTCGCGGTGAGGGCTCGACCTGTGGTCACGGCGAGTGCTCGGTCTGTGTCGTGGCGAGGGCTCGGTCTGTGTCGCGGTGACGGCTCTGGCTGCTTCGCGGCGAGGGCTCAGCCTCTGTTGTGGCAAGGGCTCGGTCTGTGTCGCGGTGAGGACTCGGCCTGTGGTCGCGGTGAGGGCTCAGTCTGCGTCACGGCGAGGGCTTGGGCTATTTCGTGGCGAGTGCTCAGCCTGTGTCGCGGCAAGGGCTCGGCTGTGTCGTGGCGAGGGCTCAGCCTGTGTCGCGGCGAGGGCCCGGCCTGTGATCGCTGCGAGAACTCGGTCTTTGTCGCGGCGAGGGCTCGGTCTGTCTCGCGGCGAGGGTTCAGCCTGTGTCGCGGTGAGGGCTCGGCCTGTGTCACGGCGAGGGCGCGGGCTGTTTTGCGGTGAGTGCTCAGCCTGTGTGCGGCAAGAGCTCGGCCTGTGTCATGGCAAGGGCTCGGCCTGTGTTGTGGCGAGGGCTCGGCATATGTCGCGGTGTTAGCTCGGCCTGTGGTCGCGGCAAGATCTCGGCCTGTGTCGTGGCAAAGGCTCGGACTATGGTTACGGGGAGGGCTCGGTCTTTGGTCATGGCGAGTGCTCAGTCTGTGGGCACGGCGAGGGCTCAGATTGTGTCATGGCAAGGGTTCGGTCTGTGGTTATGGTGAGGGCTCAGTCTGTGTCATGGCGAGGGCTCGGTCTGTGTCACGGCGAGGGCTCGGTCTGTGGTCACGGCGAGGGCTCGGTCTGTGTCACGGCGAGGGCTCGGTCTGTGGTCACGGCGAGGGCTCGGTCTGTGTCACGGCGAGGGCTCGGTCTGTGTCATGGCGAAGGCTCGGTCTGTGTCGCGGCGAGGGCTCAGCCTGTGTTGCGGCGAGCGCTCGGTCTGTGTCACGGCGAAGGCTCGGCCTGTGTCGCGTCGAGGGCTCGGTCTGTGGTCGCGGCAAGAGCTCGGCCTGCGTCGTGGCGAAGGCTCGGACTATGGTCATGGCGAGGGCTCGGTCGGTAGTCACGGCTCAGTTTGTGCTATGGCAATGGTTCGGTCTGTGCCACGGCGAGAGCTCGGTCTGTGTCGCGTCGATGGCTCGGTCTGTGTCGCGGCGTTGGCTCGGCCTGTGTCGTGGCGAAGGCTCGTCCTATGGTCAAGGGGAGGGCTCGGTCTGTGGTCACGGCGAGGGCTCGGTCTGTGGTCACGGCGAGGGCTCGGTCTGTGTCACGGCGAGGGCTCGGTCTGTGGTCACGGCGAGGGCTCGGTCTGTGTCACGGCGAGGGCTCGGTCTGTGGTCACGGCGAGGGCTCGGTCTGTGTCACGGCGAGGGCTCAGTCTGTGTCACGGCGAAGGCTCGGTCTGTGTCACGGCGAGGGCTCGGTCTGTGGTCACGGCGAGGGCTCGATCTGTGTCACGGCGAAGGCTCAGTCTGTGTCACGGCGAGGGCTCGGTCTGTGTCACGGCGAGGGCTCGATCTGTGTCATGCCGAAGGCTCAGTCTGTGTCACGGCGAGGGCTCGGTCTGTGGTCACGGCGAGGGCTTGGTCTGTGTCACGGCGAGGGTTCGGAATGCGGTCACGGTGAGGGCTCGGCCTGTGTCGTAGTGTGGGCTCGGACTGTGTCGCAGCTAGAGTATGGCCTGTGTCGCGGCGAGGGCTCAGCCTGTGTTGCGGCGAGCGCTCGGTCTGTGTCACGGCGAAGGCTCGGCCTGTGTCGCGTCGAGGGCTCGGTCTGTGGTCGCGGCAAGAGCTCGGCCTGCGTCGTGGCGAAGGCTCGGCCTATGGTCACGGCGAGGGCTCGGTCGGTGGTCACGGCTCAGTTTGTGCTATGGCAATGGTTCGGTCTGTGCCACGGCGAGAGCTCGGTCTGTGTCACGTCGAGGGCTCGGTCTGTGTCGCGGCGTTGGCTCGGCCTGTGTCGTGGCGAAGGCTCGGCCTATGGTCACGGGGAGGGCTCGGTCTGTGGTCACGGCGAGGGCTCAGTCTGTGGTCACGGCGAGGGCTCGGTCTGTGGTCACGACGAGGGCTCGGTCTGTGGTCACGGTGAGGGCTCGTCCTGTGTCGCAGCGTGGGCTCGGACTGTGTCGCAACTAGTGTACGGCCTGTGTCGCAACGAGGGCTCGGCCTGTGTTGCGGCGAGGGTTCGGCATGTGTCGCGGTGAGGGCTCGGTCTGTGTTGCGGCGAGCGCTCGGTCTGTGTCACGGCGAAGGCTCGGCCTGTGTCGCGTCGAGGGCTCGGTCTGTGGTCGCGGCAAGAGCTCGGCCTGCGTCGTGGCGAAGGCTCGGACTATGGTCATGGCGAGGGCTCGGTCGGTAGTCACGGCTCAGTTTGTGCTATGGCAATGGTTCGGTCTGTGCCACGGCGAGAGCTCGGTCTGTGTCGCGTCGATGGCTCGGTCTGTGTCGCGGCGTTGGCTCGGCCTGTGTCGTGGCGAAGGCTCGTCCTATGGTCAAGGGGAGGGCTCGGTCTGTGGTCACGGCGAGGGCTCGGTCTGTGGTCACGGCGAGGGCTCGGTCTGTGTCACGGCGAGGGCTCGGTCTGTGGTCACGGCGAGGGCTCGGTCTGTGTCACGGCGAGGGCTCGGTCTGTGGTCACGGCGAGGGCTCGGTCTGTGTCACGGCGAGGGCTCAGTCTGTGTCACGGCGAAGGCTCGGTCTGTGTCACGGCGAGGGCTCGGTCTGTGGTCACGGCGAGGGCTCGATCTGTGTCACGGCGAAGGCTCAGTCTGTGTCACGGCGAGGGCTCGGTCTGTGTCACGGCGAGGGCTCGATCTGTGTCATGCCGAAGGCTCAGTCTGTGTCACGGCGAGGGCTCGGTCTGTGGTCACGGCGAGGGCTTGGTCTGTGTCACGGCGAGGGTTCGGAATGCGGTCACGGTGAGGGCTCGGCCTGTGTCGTAGTGTGGGCTCGGACTGTGTCGCAGCTAGAGTATGGCCTGTGTCGCGGCGAGGGCTCAGCCTGTGTTGCGGCGAGCGCTCGGTCTGTGTCACGGCGAAGGCTCGGCCTGTGTCGCGTCGAGGGCTCGGTCTGTGGTCGCGGCAAGAGCTCGGCCTGCGTCGTGGCGAAGGCTCGGCCTATGGTCACGGCGAGGGCTCGGTCGGTGGTCACGGCTCAGTTTGTGCTATGGCAATGGTTCGGTCTGTGCCACGGCGAGAGCTCGGTCTGTGTCACGTCGAGGGCTCGGTCTGTGTCGCGGCGTTGGCTCGGCCTGTGTCGTGGCGAAGGCTCGGCCTATGGTCACGGGGAGGGCTCGGTCTGTGGTCACGGCGAGGGCTCAGTCTGTGGTCACGGCGAGGGCTCGGTCTGTGGTCACGACGAGGGCTCGGTCTGTGGTCACGGTGAGGGCTCGTCCTGTGTCGCAGCGTGGGCTCGGACTGTGTCGCAACTAGTGTACGGCCTGTGTCGCAACGAGGGCTCGGCCTGTGTTGCGGCGAGGGTTCGGCATGTGTCGCGGTGAGGGCTCGGTCTGTGTCGCGGCGAGGGCTCGGTCTGTGTCGCAGCAAGGGCTCGGTCTGTGTCCCGTCGAGGGCTCAGTCTGTTTCGCGGCGAGGGCTCGGTGTGTGCCGCGGCGAGGGCTCGGTCTGTGATCGCAGCGAGGGCTCAGTCTGTGTCGTGGTGAGGGCTCGGTCTGTGTCGCGGCGAGGGCTCGGTCTGTGTCGTGGCGAGGGCTCGGTCTGTGCCGCGGCGAGGGCTCGGGCTGGTTCGCGGCGAGTGCTCAGCCTGTGCGCGGCAAGAGCTCGGCCTGTGTCGTGGCGAGGGCTCGGCATATGTCACGGCGTTGGCTCGGCCTGTGGTCGCGGCAAGAGCTCGGCCTGTGTCGTGGCGAAGGCTCGGCCTATGGTCACGGGGACGGCTCGGTCTGTGGTCACAGCGAGGGCTCGGTCTGTGTCGCGGCGAGGGCTCGGGCTGTTTCGTGGCGAGGGCTCAGCCTCTGTCACGGCAAGGGCTCAGTCTGTGTCATGGTGAGGGCTCGGCCTGTGGTCGCGGCGAGGGCTCGGTCTGTGTCACGGCGAGGGCTCGGTCTGTGTCATGGCGAAGGCTCGGTCTGTGTCACGGCGAGGGCTCAGTCTGTGGTCACGGCGAGGGCTCGATCTGTGTCACGGCGAAGGCTCGGTCTGTGTCATGGCGAGGGCTCGGTCTGTGTCACGGCGAGGGCTCGATCTGTGTCACGGCGAAGGCTCAGTCTGTGTCACGGCGAGGGCTCGGTCTGTGGTCACGGCGAGGGCTCGGTCTGTGTCACGGCGAGGGTTCGGACTGCGGTCACGGTGAGGGCTCGGCCTGTGTCGCAGCGTGGGCTCGGACTGTGTCGCAGCTAGAATATGGCCTGTGTCGCGGCGAGGGCTCAGCCTGTGTTGCGGCGAGCGCTCGGTCTGTGTCACGGCGAAGGCTCGGCCTGTGTCGCGTCGAGGGCTCGGTCTGTGGTCGCGGCAAGAGCTCGGCCTGCGTCGTGGCGAAGGCTCGGACTATGGTCATGGCGAGGGCTCGGTCGGTAGTCACGGCTCAGTTTGTGCTATGGCAATGGTTCGGTCTGTGCCACGGCGAGAGCTCGGTCTGTGTCGCGTCGATGGCTCGGTCTGTGTCGCGGCGTTGGCTCGGCCTGTGTCGTGGCGAAGGCTCGTCCTATGGTCAAGGGGAGGGCTCGGTCTGTGGTCACGGCGAGGGCTCGGTCTGTGGTCACGGCGAGGGCTCGGTCTGTGTCACGGCGAGGGCTCGGTCTGTGGTCACGGCGAGGGCTCGGTCTGTGTCACGGCGAGGGCTCGGTCTGTGTCACGGCGAAGGCTCGGTCTGTGTCACGGCGAGGGCTCGGTCTGTGGTCACGGCGAGGGCTCGATCTGTGTCACGGCGAAGGCTCAGTCTGTGTCACGGCGAGGGCTCGGTCTGTGTCACGGCGAGGGCTCGATCTGTGTCATGCCGAAGGCTCAGTCTGTGTCACGGCGAGGGCTCGGTCTGTGGTCACGGCGAGGGCTCGGTCTGTGTCACGGCGAGGGTTCGGAATGCGGTCACGGTGAGGGCTCGGCCTGTGTCGTAGCGTGGGCTCGGACTGTGTCGCAGCTAGAGTATGGCCTGTGTCGCGGCGAGGGCTCAGCCTGTGTTGCGGCGAGCGCTCGGTCTGTGTCACGGCGAAGGCTCGGCCTGTGTCGCGTCGAGGGCTCGGTCTGTGGTCGCGGCAAGAGCTCGGCCTGCGTCGTGGCGAAGGCTCGGCCTATGGTCACGGCGAGGGCTCGGTCGGTGGTCACGGCTCAGTTTGTGCTATGGCAATGGTTCGGTCTGTGCCACGGCGAGAGCTCGGTCTGTGTCACGTCGAGGGCTCGGTCTGTGTCGCGGCGTTGGCTCGGCCTGTGTCGTGGCGAAGGCTCGGCCTATGGTCACGGGGAGGGCTCGGTCTGTGGTCACGGCGAGGGCTCGGTCTGTGGTCACGGTGAGGGCTCGGTCTGTGGTCACGACGAGGGCTCGGTCTGTGGTCACGGTGAGGGCTCGTCCTGTGTCGCAGCGTGGGCTCGGACTGTGTCGCAACTAGAGTACGGCCTGTGTCGCAACGAGGGCTCGGCCTGTGTTGCGGCGAGTGTTCGGCATGTGTCGCGGTGAGGGCTCGGTCTGTGTCGCGGCGAGGGCTCGGTCTGTGTCGCAGCAAGGGCTCGGTCTGTGTCCCGTCGAGGGCTCAGTCTGTTTCGCGGCGAGGGCTCGGTGTGTGCCGCGGCGAGGGCTCGGTCTGTGATCGCAGCGAGGGCTCAGTCTGTGTCGTGGTGAGGGCTCGGTCTGTGTCGCGGCGAGGGCTCGGTCTGTGTCGTGGCGAGGGCTCGGTCTGTGCCGCGGCGAGGGCTCGGGCTGGTTCGCGGCGAGTGCTCAGCCTGTGCGCGGCAAGAGCTCGGCCTGTGTCGTGGCGAGGGCTCGGCATATGTCACGGCGTTGGCTCGGCCTGTGGTCGCGGCAAGAGCTCGGCCTGTGTCGTGGCGAAGGCTCGGCCTATGGTCACGGGGACGGCTCGGTCTGTGGTCACAGCGAGGGCTCGGTCTGTGTTGCGGCGAGGGCTCGGGCTGTTTCATGGCGAGGGCTCAGCCTCTGTCACGGCAAGGGCTCAGTCTGTGTCATGGTGAGGGCTCGGCCTGTGGTCGCGGCGAGGGCTCGGTCTGTGTCGCGGTGAGGGCTCGGTCTGCGTCGCGGCGAGGGCTCGGGATGTTTTGCGGGGAGTGCACAGCCTGTGTCGCGGCAAGAGCTCGGCCTGTGTCGTGGCGAGGGCTCGGCCTGTGTCGTGGCGAGGGCTCGGCATATGTCGCGGCGTTGGCTCAGCCTGTGTTCGCGGCAAGAGCTCGGCCTGTGTCGTGGCGAAGGCTCGGCCTATGGTCACGGGGACGGCTCGGTCTGTGGTCACAGCGAGGGCTCGGTCTGTGCCGCGGCGAGGGCTCGGGCTGGTTCGCGGCGAGTGCTCAGCCTGTGCGCGGCAAGAGCTCGGCCTGTGTCGTGGCGAGGGCTCGGCATATGTCACGGCGTTGGCTCGGCCTGTGGTCGCGGCAAGAGCTCGGCCTGTGTCGTGGCGAAGGCTCGGCCTATGGTCACGGGGACGGCTCGGTCTGTGGTCACAGCGAGGGCTCGGTCTGTGTCGCGGCGAGGGCTCGGGCTGTTTCGCGGCGAGGGCTCAGCCTCTGTCACGGCAAGGGCTCAGTCTGTGTCATGGTGAGGGCTCGGCCTGTGGTCGCGGCGAGGGCTCGGTCTGTGTCGCGGTGAGGGCTCGGTCTGCGTAGCGGCGAGGGCTCGGGATGTTTTGCGGGGAGTGCTCAGCCTGTGTCGCGGCAAGAGCTCGGCCTGTGTCGTGGCGAGGGCTCGGCCTGTGTCGTGGCGAGGGCTCAGCATATGTCGCGGCGTTGGCTCGGCCTGTGTTCGCGGCAAGAGCTCGGCCTGTGTCGTGGCGAAGGCTCGGCCTATGGTCACGGGGACGGCTCAGTCTGTGGTCACGGCGAGGGCTGTCTGTTTCGCGGCGAGGGCTCGGTCTGTGTCACGGCGAGGGCTCGGTCCGTGTCACGGCGAAGTCTTGGTCTGTGTCACGGCAAGGGCTCGGTCTTTGGTTGCGGCGAAGGCTCGGTCTGAGGATGCGCCGAGTTCTCGGACTGTGTCACGGCGAGGTCTCGGTCTGTGTCGCGGCGAGGGCTCGGTCTTTGGTCGTGGCGAGGGCTCGGTCTGTGGTCGCGCCGAGTTCTCGGACTGTGGTCACGGCGAGCGCTCGGTCTGTGTCGCGGTGAGGGCTCGACCTGTGGTCACGGCGAGTGCTCGGTCTGTGTCGTGGCGAGGGCTCGGTCTGTGTCGCGGTGACGGCTCTGGCTGCTTCGCGGCGAGGGCTCAGCCTCTGTTGTGGCAAGGGCTCGGTCTGTGTCGCGGTGAGGACTCGGCCTGTGGTCGCGGTGAGGGCTCAGTCTGCGTCACGGCGAGGGCTTGGGCTATTTCGCGGCGAGTGCTCAGCCTGTGTCGCGGCAAGGGCTCGGCTGTGTCGTGGCGAGGGCTCGGCCTGTGTCGCGGCGAGGGCCCGGCCTGTGATCGCTGCGAGAACTCGGTCTGTGTCGCGGCGAGGGCTCGGTCTGTCTCGCGGCGAGGGTTCAGCCTGTGTCGCGGTGAGGGCTCGGCCTGTGTCACGGCGAGGGCGCGGGCTGTTTTGCGGTGAGTGCTCAGCCTGTGTGCGGCAAGAGCTCGGCCTGTGTCATGGCAAGGGCTCGGCCTGTGTTGTGGCGAGGGCTCGGCATATGTCGCGGTGTTAGCTCGGCCTGTGGTCGCGGCAAGATCTCGGCCTGTGTCGTGGCAAAGGCTCGGACTATGGTTACGGGGAGGGCTCGGTCTTTGGTCATGGCGAGTGCTCAGTCTGTGGGCACGGCGAGGGCTCAGATTGTGTCATGGCAAGGGTTCGGTCTGTGGTTATGGTGAGGGCTCAGTCTGTGTCATGGCGAGGGCTCGGTCTGTGTCACGGCGAGGGCTCGGTCTGTGGTCACGGCGAGGGCTCGGTCTGTGTCACGGCGAGGGCTCGGTCTGTGGTCACGGCGAGGGCTCGGTCTGTGTCACGGCGAGGGCTCGGTCTGTGTCACGGCGAAGGCTCGGTCTGTGTCACGGCGAGGGCTCGGTCTGTGGTCACGGCGAGGGCTCGATCTGTGTCACGGCGAAGGCTCGGTCTGTGTCACGGCGAGGGCTCGGTCTGTGTCACGGCGAGGGCTCGATCTGTGTCACGGCGAAGGCTCAGTCTGTGTCACGGCGAGGGCTCGGTCTGTGGTCATGGCGAGGGCTCGGTCTGTGTCACGGCGAGGGTTCGGACTGCGGTCACGGTGAGGGCTCGGCCTGTGTCGCAGCGTGGGCTCGGACTGTGTCGCAGCTAGAATATGGCCTGTGTCGCGGCGAGGGCTCAGCCTGTGTTGCGGCGAGCGCTCGGTCTGTCTCACGGCGAAGGCTCGGCCTGTGTCGCGTCGAGGGCTCGGTCTGTGGTCGCGGCAAGAGCTCGGCCTGCGTCGTGGCGAAGGCTCGGACTATGGTCACGGCGAGGGCTCAGTCGGTGGTCACGGCTCAGTTTGTGCTATGGCAATTGTTCGGTCTGTGCCACGGCGAGAGCTCGGTCTGTGTCGCGTCGATGGCTCGGTCTGTGTCGCGGCGTTGGCTCGGCCTGTGTCGTGGCGAAGGATCGTCCTATGGTCAAGGGGAGGGCTCGGTCTGTGGTCACGGCGAGGGCTCGGTCTGTGGTCACGGCGAGGGCTCGGTCTGTGTCACGGCGAGGGCTCGGTCTGTGGTCACGGCGAGGGCTCGGTCTGTGTCACGGCGAGGGCTCGGTCTGTGTCACGGCGAAGGCTCGGTCTGTGTCACGGCGAGGGCTCGGTCTGTGGTCACGGCGAGGGCTCGATCTGTGTCACGGCGAAGACTCAGTCTGTGTCACGGCGAGGGCTCGGTCTGTGTCACGGCGAGGGCTCGATCTGTGTCATGGCGAAGGCTCAGTCTGTGTCACGGCGAGGGCTCGGTCTGTGGTCACGGCGAGGGCTCGGTCTGTGTCACGGCGAGGGTTCGGAATGCGGTCACGGTGAGGGCTCGGCCTGTGTCGTAGCGTGGGCTCGGACTGTGTCGCAGCTAGAGTATGGCCTGTGTCGCGGCGAGGGCTCAGCCTGTGTTGCGGCGAGGGCTCAGCCTGTTTTGCGGCAAGCGCTCGGTCTGTGTCACGGCGAAGGCTCGGCCTGTGTCGCGTCGAGGGCTCGGTCTGTGGTCGCGGCAAGAGCTCGGCCTGCGTCGTGGCGAAGGCTCGGCCTATGGTCACGGCGAGGGCTCGGTCGGTGGTCACGGCTCAGTTTGTGCTATGGCAATGGTTCGGTCTGTGCCACGGCGAGAGCTCGGTCTGTGTCGCGTCGAGGGCTCGGTCTGTGTCGCGGCGTTGGCTCGGCCTGTGTCGTGGCGAAGGCTCGGCCTATGGTCACGGGGAGGGCTCGGTCTGTGGTCACGGCGAGGGCTCGGTCTGTGGTCACGGCGAGGGCTCGGTCTGTG
This sequence comes from Somniosus microcephalus, assembly GCF_052327205.1. Lineage (NCBI taxonomy): Eukaryota > Metazoa > Chordata > Chondrichthyes > Squaliformes > Somniosidae > Somniosus > Somniosus microcephalus. The sequence continues at coordinate 351,067,988 of NC_140990.1, read as the reverse complement.
GTCACGACGAGGGCTCGTCCTGTGTCGCAGCGTGGGCTCGGACTGTGTCGCAACTAGAGTACGGCCTGTGTCGCAACGAGGGCTCGGCCTGTGTTGCGGCGAGGGTTCGGCATGTGTCGCGGGGAGGGCTCGGTCTGTGTCGCGGCGAGGGCTCGGTCTGTGTCGCAGCAAGGGCTCGGTCTGTGTCCCGTCGAGGGCTCAGTCTGTTTCGCGGCGAGGGCTCGGTGTGTGCCGCGGCGAGGGCTCGGTCTGTGATCGCAGCGAGGGCTCAGTCTGTGTCGTGGTGAGGGCTCGGTCTGTGTCGCGGCGAGGGCTCGGTCTGTGTCGTGGCGAGGGCTCGGTCTGTGCCGCGGCGAGGGCTCGGGCTGGTTCGCGGCGAGTGCTCAGCCTGTGCGCGGCAAGAGCTCGGCCTGTGTCGTGGCGAGGGCTCGGCATATGTCGCGGCGTTGGCTCGGCCTGTGGTCGCGGCAAGAGCTCGGCCTGTGTCGTGGCGAAGGCTCGGCCTATGGTCACGGGGACGGCTCGGTCTGTGGTCACAGCGAGGGCTCGGTCTGTGTCGCGGCGAGGGCTCGGGCTGTTTCGCGGCGAGGGCTCAGCCTCTGTCACGGCAAGGGCTCAGTCTGTGTCGTGGTGAGGGCTCGGCCTGTGGTCGCGGCGAGGGCTCGGTCTGTGTCGCGGTGAGGGCTCGGTCTGCATCGCGGCGAGGGCTTGGGATGTTTTGCGGGGAGTGCTCAGCCTGTGTCGCGGCAAGAGCTCGGCCTGTGTCGTGGCGAGGGCTCGGCCTGTGTCGTGGCGAGGGCTCGGCATATGTCGCGGCGTTGGCTCGGCCTGTGTTCGCGGCAAGAGCTCGGCCTGTGTCGTGGCGAAGGCTCGGCCTATGGTCACTGGGAGGGCTCGGTCTGTGGTCACAGCGAGGGCTCGGTCTGTGTCGCGGCGAGGGCTCGGGCTATGGTCACGGGGAGGGCTCGGTCTGTGGTCACGGCGAGGGCTCAGTCTGTCATCACGGCGAGGGCTCAGTTTGTGTCATGGCAAGGGTTCGGTCTGTGGTCACGGTGAGGGCTCGGTCTGTGTCACGGCGTGGGCTCGGTCTGTGTCACGGCGAGGGCTCGTTCTGTGTCACAGCAAGGGCTCGGTCTGTGGTCACAGCGAGGGCTCGGTCTGTGGTCACGGCGAGGGCTGTCTGTGTCGCGGCGAGGGCTCGGTCTGTGTCACGGCGAGGGCTCGGTCCGTGTCACGGCGAGGTCTTGGTCTGTGTCACGGCAAGGGCTCGGTCTTTGGTTGCGGCGAAGGCTCGGTCTGAGGACGCGCCGAGTTCTCGGACTGTGTCACGGCGAGGTCTCGGTCTGTGTCGCGGCGAGGGCTCGGTCTTTGGTCGTGGCGAGGGCTCGGTCTGTGGTCGCGCCGAGTTCTCGGACTGTGGTCACGGCGAGCGCTCGGTCTGTGTCGCGGTGAGGGCTCGACCTGTGGTCACGGCGAGTGCTCGGTCTGTGTCGTGGCGAGGGCTCGGTCTGTGTCGCGGTGACGGCTCTGGCTGCTTCGCGGCGAGGGCTCAGCCTCTGTTGTGGCAAGGGCTCGGTCTGTGTCGCGGTGAGGACTCGGCCTGTGGTCGCGGTGAGGGCTCGGTCTGTGTCGCGGTGAGGGCTCAGTCTGCGTCACGGCGAGGGCTTGGGCTATTTCGCGGCGAGTGCTCAGCCTGTGTCGCGGCAAGGGCTCGGCTGTGTCGTGGCGAGGGCTCGGCCTGTGTCGCGGCGAGGGCCCGGCCTGTGATCGCTGCGAGAACTCGGTCTGTGTCGCGGCGAGGGCTCGGTCTGTCTCGCGGCGAGGGTTCAGCCTGTGTCGCGCTGAGGGCTCGGCCTGTGTCACGGCGAGGGCGCGGGCTGTTTTGCGGCGAGTGCTCAGCCTGTGTGCGGCAAGAGCTCGGCCTGTGTCATGGCGAGGGCTCGGCCTGTGTTGTGGCGAGGGCTCGGCATATGTCGCGGTGTTAGCTCGGCCTGTGGTCGCGGCAAGATCTCGGCCTGTGTCGTGGCAAAGGCTCGGACTATGGTTACGGGGAGGGCTCGGTCTTTGGTCATGGCGAGTGCTCAGTCTGTGGGCACGGCGAGGGCTCAGATTGTGTCATGGCAAGGGTTCGGTCTGTGGTTATGGTGAGGGCTCAGTCTGTGTCATGGCGAGGGCTCGGTCTGTGTCACGGCGAGGGCTCGGTCTGTGGTCACGGCGAGGGCTCGGTCTGTGTCACGGCGAGGGCTCGGTCTGTGGTCACGGCGAGGGCTCGGTCTGTGTCACGGCGAGGGCTCGGTCTGTGTCACGGCGAAGGCTCGGTCTGTGTCACGGCGAGGGCTCGGTCTGTGGTCACGGCGAGGGCTCGATCTGTGTCACGGCGAAGGCTCGGTCTGTGTCACGGCGAGGGCTCGGTCTGTGTCACGGCGAGGGCTCGATCTGTGTCACGGCGAAGACTCAGTCTGTGTCACGGCGAGGGCTCGGTCTGTGGTCACGGCGAGGGCTCGGTCTGTGTCACGGCGAGGGTTCGGACTGCGGTCACGGTGAGGGCTCGGCCTGTGTCGCAGCGTGGGCTCGGACTGTGTCGCAGCTAGAGTATGGCCTGTGTCGCGGCGAGGGCTCAGCCTGTGTTGCGGCGAGCGCTCGGTCTGTGTCACGGCGAAGGCTCGGCCTGTGTCGCGTCGAGGGCTCGGTCTGTGGTCGCGGCAAGAGCTCGGCCTGCGTCGTGGCGAAGGCTCGGACTATGGTCACGGCGAGGGCTCGGTCGGTGGTCACGGCTCAGTTTGTGCTATGGCAATGGTTCGGTCTGTGCCACGGCGAGAGCTCGGTCTGTGTCGCGTCGAGGGCTCGGTCTGTGTCGCGGCGTTGGCTCGGCCTGTGTCGTGGCGAAGGCTCGTCCTATGGTCAAGGGGAGGGCTCGGTCTGTGGTCACGGCGAGGGCTCGGTCTGTGGTCACGGCGAGGGCTCGGTCTGTGGTCACGGGGAGGGCTCGGTCTGTGGTCACGGCGAGGGCTCAGTCTGTCATCACGGCGAGGGCTCAGTTTGTGTCATGGCAAGGGTTCGGTCTGTGGTCACGGTGAGGGCTCGGTCTGTGTCACGGCGTGGGCTCTGTCTGTGTCACGGCGAGGGCTCGGTCTGTGTCACAGCAAGGGCTCGGTCTGTGGTCACGGCGAGGGCTCGGTCTGTGGTCACGGCGAGGGCTCGGTCTGTGGTCACGGTGAGGGCTTGGCCTGTGTCACGGCAAGGGCTCGGTCTGTGGTCACGGCGAGGGCTCGGTCTGTGGTCACGGCGAGGGCTGTCTGTGTCGCGGCGAGGGCTTGGCCTGTGTCACGGCAAGGGCTCGGTCTGTGGTCACGGCGAGGGCTCGGTCTGTGGTCACGGCGAGGGCTGTCTGTGTCGCGGCGAGGGCTCGGTCTGTGTCACGGCGAGGGCTCGGTCCGTGTCACGGCGAGGTCTTGGTCTGTGTCACGGCAACGGCTCGGTCTTTGGTTGCGGCGAAGGCTCGGTCTGAGGACGCGCCGAGTTCTCGGACTGTGTCACGGCGAGGTCTCGGTCTGTGTCGCGGCGAGGGCTCGGTCTTTGGTCGTGGCGAGGGCTCGGTCTGTGGTCGCGCCGAGTTCTCGGACTGTGGTCACGGCGAGCGCTCGGTCTGTGTCGCGGTGAGGGCTCGACCTGTGGTCACGGCGAGTGCTCGGTCTGTGTTGTGGCGAGGGCTCGGTCTGTGTCGCGGTGACGGCTCGGGCTGCTTTGCGGCGAGGGCTCAGCCTCTGTTGTGGCAAGGGCTCGGTCTGTGTCGCGGTGAGGACTCGGCCTGTGGTCGCGGTGAGGGCTCGGTCTGTGTCGCGGTGAGGGCTCAGTCTGCGTCACGGCGAGGGCTTGGGCTATTTCGCGGCGAGTGCTCAGCCTGTGTCGCGTCGAGGGCTCGGTCTGTGTCGCGGCGTTGGCTCGGCCTGTGTCGTGGCGAAGGCTCGGCCTATGGTCACGGGGAGGGCTCGGTCTGTGGTCATGGCGAGGGCTCGGTCTGTGGTCACGGCGAGGGTTCGGACTGTGGTCACGGTGAGGGCTCGTCCTGTGTCGCAGCGTGGACTCGGACTGTGTCTCGGCGAGGGCTCGGTCTGTGGTCACGGCGAGGGCCCGGTCTGTGTCGCGGCGAGGGCTCGGCCTGTGATCACGGCGAGGGCTCGGTCTGTGTCACGGCGAGGGCTCGGTCTGTGTCATGGCGAGGGCTCGGTCTGTGTCATGGCGAAGGCTCGGTCTGTGTCATGGCAAGGGCTCGGTCTGTGGTCACGGTGAGGGCTCGGCCTGTGTCGCAGCGTGGGCTCGGACTGTGATCACGGCGCGGGCTCGGTCTGTGTCACGGCGAGGGATCGGCCTGTGTCACGGTGAGGGCTCGGCCTGTGTCGCAGCGAGGGCTTGGTCTGTGTCGTGTCGAGGGCTGTCTGTGTCGCGGCGAGGGCTCGGTCTGTGTCGCGTCGAGGGCTCGGTCTGTGTCGTGTCGAGGGCTCGGTCTGTGTCGCGGCGAGGGCTCGGTCCGTGTCGCAGTGAGGGATCGGCATGTGTCGCGGGGAGGGCTCGGCCTGTGTCGCGGCGAGGGCTCGGTCTGTTTCGCGGCGAGGGCTCGGTCTGTGTTGCGGCGAGGGCTCGGTCTGTGTCGCGGCGAGGGATCGGCCTGTGTCGCAGTGAGGGCTCGGCCTGTGTCGCGGTGAGGGCTTGGTCTGTGTCGCGTCGAGGGCTCGGTCTGTGTCGCGGCGTTGGCTCGGCCTGTGTCGTGGCGAGGGCTCGGTCTGTGTCACGGCGAGGGCTGTCTGTGTCGCGGCGAGGGCTCAGTCTGTGTCACGGCGAGGGCTCGGTCTGTGTCGCGGCGATGGCTCAGTCTTTCGTCGCGGCGAGGGCTCGGTCTGAGGTCGCGCCGAGTTCTCGGTCTGTGTCGCGGCGATGGCTCAGTCTTTCGTCACGGCGAAGGCTCGGTCTGTGTCGCGGTGAGGGCTCGACCTGTGGTCGCGGCGAGGGCTCGGTCTGTGTCGCGGCGAGGGCTCGGTCTGTGTCGCGGCGAGGGCTCGGTCTGTGTCGCGGCGAGAGCTCGGGCTGTTTCGCGGCGAGGGCTCAGTCTGTGTCACGGCGAGGGCTCGGTCTGTGTCGCGGCGATGGCTCAGTCTTTCGTCGCGGCGAGTGCTCGGTCTGAGGTCGCGCCGAGTTCTCGGACTGTGGTCACGGCGAGGGCTCAGTCTGTGTCGCGGTGAGGGCTCGGTCTGCGTCGCGGCGAGGGCTCGGGCTGTTTCGCGGCGAGTGCTCAGCCTATGTCATGGCGAGGGCTCGTCCTGTGCCGTGGTGAGGGCTCGGACTTTGTCGCGCCGAGGGCTCGGTCTGTGTCGCGGCGAGGGATCGGCCTATGTCACGGCGTTGGCTCGGCCTGTGTCGCGTCGAGGGCTCGGTCTGTGTCGCGGCGAGGGCTCGGTCTGTGTCGCGGCGATGGCTCGGTCTGTGTCGCGGCGAGGGCTCGGTCTGTGTCATGGCGTGGGCGCGGTCTGTGTCACGGCGAGAGCTCGGTCTTTGGTCGCGGTGGGGGCTTGGTCTGAGGTTGCGCCAAGTTCTCGGACTGTGGTCACGGCGAGGGCTCGGTCTGTGTCGCAGTGAGGGCTCGACCTGTGGTCGCAGCGAGGGCACGGTCTGTGTCGCGGCGAGGGCTCGGTCGGTGTCGCATCGAGGGCTCGGCCTGTGTCGCGGCGAGTGCTCATTCTGTGTCACGGCGAGGGCTCGGCCTGTGTTGCAGTGAGGGTTCGGTCTGTGTCGAGGCGAGGGCTCGGTCTGTGTCGCGGCGAGGGCTCGGTCTGTGTCGCGGCGAGTGCTCCATCTGTTTCGTGGCTTGGGCTGTCTGTGTCACGGCGAGGGCTCTGTCTGTGTCGCGGCGAGGGCTCGGTCTCTTTCGTGACGAGGGCTCGGTCTGTGCCGCGGCGAGGGCTCAATCTGTGTCGTGGCGAGGGCTCGGTCGGTGTTGCAGCAAAGGCTCGGTCTGTGTCGCGGCGAGGGATCGGCCTGTGTCGCGGTGAGGGCTCGGCCTGTGTCGCGGCGAGGGCTCGGTTTGTGTCGTGTCGAGGGCTCGGTCTGTATCGTGGCATTGGCTCGGCCTGTGTCGTGGCGAAGGCTCAGGCCATTGTCACGGCGAGGGCTCGGTCTGTGGTCACGGCGAGGGCTCAGTCTGTGGTCACAGTGAGGGCTCAGTTTGTGTCATGGCAAGGGTTCGGTCTGTGTCCCGTCGAGGGCTCGGCCTGTGTCGCAGCATGGGCTCGGTCTGTGTCGCGGCGAGGGCTCGGTCTGTGTCACGGCGAGGGCTTGGTCTGTGTCGCAGCGAGGGCTCTGTCTTTCGTCGCGGCGAGGGCTCGGTCTGAGGTCGCGCCGAGTTCTCGGACTGTGGTCACAGCGAAGGCTCGGTCTGTGTCGCGGTGAGGGCTCGGGCTGTTTCGCAGCGAGGGCTCAGCCTGTGTCGCGGCAAGGGCTCGGTCTGTGTTGCGGCGAGGGCTCGGTCTGTGTCGCGGCGAGGGCTCGGGCTGTTTCGCGGCGAGGGCTCAGCCTGTGTCACGGCAAGGGCTGGGTCTGTGTCACGGTGAGGGCTCGCCCTGTGGTCGCGGCGAGAGCTCTGTCTGTGTCGCGGTGAGGGCTCGGTCTGCGTCGCGGCGAGGGCTCGGGCTGTTTCGCGGCGAGTGCTCAGCCTATGTCATGGCGAGGGCTCGTCCTGTGTCGCGGTGAGGGCTCGGACTTTGTCGCGCCGAGGGCTCGGTCTGTGTCACGGCGAGGGCTCGGCCTATGTCGCGGCGTTGGTTCGGCCTGTGGTCGCGGCAAGAGCTCGGCCTGTGTCGTGGCAAAAGCTCGGCCTATGGTCACGTGGAGGGCTCGGTCTGTGGTCACGGCGAGGGCTCAGTCTGTGGTCACGGCGAGGGCTCGGCCTGTGTCGCGGCGAGGGCCCGGCCTGTGTCGCGTCGAGGGCTCGGTCTGTGTCGTGTCGAGGGCTGTCTGTGTCGCAGCGAGGGATCGGCCTGTGTCGCGGGGAGGGCTCGGCCTGTGTCGCGGCAAGGGCTCGGTCTGTGTCGCGGCGGTGCCTCGGTCTGTGTCGCGGCGAGGGCTCGGTCTGTGTCACGGCGAGAGCTCGGTCTTTGGTCGCGGTGAGGACTTGGTCTGAGGTCGCGCCAAGTTCTCGGACTGTGGTCACGGCGAGGGCTCGGTCTGTGTCGCGGTGAGGGCTCGACCTGTGGTCGCGGCGAGGGCACGGTCTGTGTCGCGGCGAGGGCTCGGTCGGTGTCGCATCGAGGGCTCGGCCTGTGTCGCGGCGAGTGCTCATTCTGTGTCACGGCGAGGGCTCGGCCTGTGTCGCAGTGAGGGTTCGGTCTGTGTCGAGGCGAGGGCTCGGTCTGTGTCGCGGCGAGGGCTCGGTCTGTGTCGCGGCGAGTGCTCCATCTGTTTCGTGGCTTGGGCTGTCTGTGTCACGGCGAGGGCTCTGTCTGTGTCGCGGCGAGGGCTCGGTCTCTTTCGCGACGAGGGCTCGGTCTGTGCCGCGGCGAGGGCTCAATCTGTGTCGCGGCGAGGGCTCGGTCGGTGTTGCAGCAAAGGCTCGGTCTGTGTCGCGGCGAGGGATCGGCCTGTGTCGCGGTGAGGGCTCGGCCTGTGTCGCGGCGAGGGCTCGGTCTGTGTCATGTCGAGGGCTCGGTCTGTGTCGTGGCGTTGGCTCGGCCTGTGTCATGGCGAAGGCTCAGCCCATTGTCACGGCGAGGGCTCGGTCTGTGGTCACGGCGAGGGCTCAGTCTGTGGTCACGGTGAGGGCTCAGTTTGTGTCATGGCAAGGGTTCAGTCTGTGTCCCGTCGAGGGCTCCGTCTGTGTCCCGTCGAGGGCTCGGCCTGTGTCGCAGCGTGGGCTCGGTCTGTGTCACGGCGAGGGCTCGGTCTGTGTCACGGCGAGGGCTTGGTCTGTGTCGCAGCGAGGGCTCTGTCGTTCGTCGCGGCGAGGGCTCGGTCTGAGGTCGCGCCGAGTTCTCGGACTGTGGTCACGGCGAAGGCTCGGTCTGTGTCGCGGTGAGGGCTCGGTCTGTGTCGCGGCGAGGGCTCTGTCTTTCGTCGCGGCGAGGGCTCGGTCTGAGGTCGCGCCGAGTTCTCGGACTGTGGTCACGGCGAAGGCTCGGTCTGTGTCGCGGTGAGGGCTCGGGCTGTTTCGCGGCGAGGGCTCAGCCTGTGTCGCGGCAAGGGCTCGGTCTGTGTTGCGGCGAGGGCTCGGTCTGTGTCGCGGCGAGGGCTCGGGCTGTTTCGCGGCGAGGGCTCAGCCTGTGTCACGGCAAGGGCTGGGTCTGTGTCACGGTGAGGGCTCGCCCTGTGGTCGCGGCGAGAGCTCTGTCTGTGTCGCGGTGAGGGGTCGGTCTGCGTCGCGGCGAGGGCTCGGGCTGTTTCGCGGCGAGTTCTCAGCCTGTGTCGCGGCAAGGGCTTGGCCTATGTCGTGGCGAGGGCTCGTCCTGTGTCGCGGTGAGGGCTCGGACTTTGTCGCGCCGAGGGCTCGGTCTGTGTCACGGCGAGGGCTCGGCCTATGTCGCGGCGTTGGTTCGGCCTGTGGTCGCGGCAAGAGCTCGGCCTGTGTCGTGGCGAAAGCTCGGCCTATGGTCACGGGGAGGGCTCGGTCTGTGGTCACGGCGAGGGCTCAGTCTGTGGTCACGGTGAGGGCTCGGTCTGTGGTCACGGCGAGGGCTCAGTCTGTGTCGCGGCGAGGGCTCGGTCTGTGTCATGGCGTGGGCGCGGTCTGTGTCACGGCGAGAGCTCGGTCTTTGGTCGCGGTGGGGGCTTGGTCTGAGGTTGCGCCAAGTTCTCGGACTGTGGTCACGGCGAGGGCTCGGTCTGTGTCACAGTGAGGGCTCGACCTGTGGTCGCAGCGAGGGCACGGTCTGTGTCGCGGCGAGGGCTCGGTCGGTGTCGCATCGAGGGCTCGGCCTGTGTCGCGGCGAGTGCTCATTCTGTGTCACGGCGAGGGCTCGGCCTGTGTTGCAGTGAGGGTTCGGTCTGTGTCGAGGCGAGGGCTCGGTCTGTGTCGCGGCGAGGGCTCGGTCTGTGTCGCGGCGAGTGCTCCATCTGTTTCGTGGCTTGGGCTGTCTGTGTCACGGCGAGGGCTCTGTCTGTGTCGCGGCGAGGGCTCGGTCTCTTTCGTGACGAGGGCTCGGTCTGTGCCGCGGCGAGGGCTCAATCTGTGTCGTGGCGAGGGCTCGGTCGGTGTTGCAGCAAAGGCTCGGTCTGTGTCGCGGCGAGGGATCGGCCTGTGTCGCGGTGAGGGCTCGGCCTGTGTCGCGGCGAGGGCTCGGTTTGTGTCGTGTCGAGGGCTCGGTCTGTATCGTGGCATTGGCTCGGCCTGTGTCGTGGCGAAGGCTCAGGCCATTGTCACGGCGAGGGCTCGGTCTGTGGTCACGGCGAGGGCTCAGTCTGTGGTCACAGTGAGGGCTCAGTTTGTGTCATGGCAAGGGTTCGGTCTGTGTCCCGTCGAGGGCTCGGCCTGTGTCGCAGCATGGGCTCGGTCTGTGTCGCGGCGAGGGCTCGGTCTGTGTCACGGCGAGGGCTTGGTCTGTGTCGCAGCGAGGGCTCTGTCTTTCGTCGCGGCGAGGGCTCGGTCTGAGGTCGCGCCGAGTTCTCGGACTGTGGTCACAGCGAAGGCTCGGTCTGTGTCGCGGTGAGGGCTCGGGCTGTTTCGCAGCGAGGGCTCAGCCTGTGTCGCGGCAAGGGCTCGGTCTGTGTTGCGGCGAGGGCTCGGTCTGTGTCGCGGCGAGGGCTCGGGCTGTTTCGCGGCGAGGGCTCAGCCTGTGTCACGGCAAGGGCTGGGTCTGTGTCACGGTGAGGGCTCGCCCTGTGGTCGCGGCGAGAGCTCTGTCTGTGTCGCGGTGAGGGCTCGGTCTGCGTCGCGGCGAGGGCTCGGGCTGTTTCGCAGCGAGTGCTCAGCCTATGTCATGGCGAGGGCTCGTCCTGTGTCGCGGTGAGGGCTCGGACTTTGTCGCGCCGAGGGCTCGGTCTGTGTCACGGCGAGGGCTCGGCCTATGTCGCGGCGTTGGTTCGGCCTGTGGTCGCGGCAAGAGCTCGGCCTGTGTCGTGGCAAAAGCTCGGCCTATGGTCACGTGGAGGGCTCGGTCTGTGGTCACGGCGAGGGCTCAGTCTGTGGTCACGGCGAGGGCTCGGCCTGTGTCGCGGCGAGGGCCCGGCCTGTGTCGCGTCGAGGGCTCGGTCTGTGTCGTGTCGAGGGCTGTCTGTGTCGCAGCGAGGGATCGGCCTGTGTCGCGGGGAGGGCTCGGCCTGTGTCGCGGCAAGGGCTCGGTCTGTGTCGCGGCGGTGCCTCGGTCTGTGTCGCGGCGAGGGCTCGGTCTGTGTCACGGCGAGAGCTCGGTCTTTGGTCGCGGTGAGGACTTGGTCTGAGGTCGCGCCAAGTTCTCGGACTGTGGTCACGGCGAGGGCTCGGTCTGTGTCGCGGTGAGGGCTCGACCTGTGGTCGCGGCGAGGGCACGGTCTGTGTCGCGGCGAGGGCTCGGTCGGTGTCGCATCGAGGGCTCGGCCTGTGTCGCGGCGAGTGCTCATTCTGTGTCACGGCGAGGGCTCGGCCTGTGTCGCAGTGAGGGTTCGGTCTGTGTCGAGGCGAGGGCTCGGTCTGTGTCGCGGCGAGGGCTCGGTCTGTGTCGCGGCGAGTGCTCCATCTGTTTCGTGGCTTGGGCTGTCTGTGTCACGGCGAGGGCTCTGTCTGTGTCGCGGCGAGGGCTCGGTCTCTTTCGCGACGAGGGCTCGGTCTGTGCCGCGGCGAGGGCTCAATCTGTGTCGCGGCGAGGGCTCGGTCGGTGTTGCAGCAAAGGCTCGGTCTGTGTCGCGGCGAGGGATCGGCCTGTGTCGCGGTGAGGGCTCGGCCTGTGTCGCGGCGAGGGCTCGGTCTGTGTCATGTCGAGGGCTCGGTCTGTGTCGTGGCGTTGGCTCGGCCTGTGTCATGGCGAAGGCTCAGCCCATTGTCACGGCGAGGGCTCGGTCTGTGGTCACGGCGAGGGCTCAGTCTGTGGTCACGGTGAGGGCTCAGTTTGTGTCATGGCAAGGGTTCAGTCTGTGTCCCGTCGAGGGCTCCGTCTGTGTCCCGTCGAGGGCTCGGCCTGTGTCGCAGCGTGGGCTCGGTCTGTGTCACGGCGAGGGCTCGGTCTGTGTCACGGCGAGGGCTTGGTCTGTGTCGCAGCGAGGGCTCTGTCGTTCGTCGCGGCGAGGGCTCGGTCTGAGGTCGCGCCGAGTTCTCGGACTGTGGTCACGGCGAAGGCTCGGTCTGTGTCGCGGTGAGGGCTCGGTCTGTGTCGCGGCGAGGGCTCTGTCTTTCGTCGCGGCGAGGGCTCGGTCTGAGGTCGCGCCGAGTTCTCGGACTGTGGTCACGGCGAAGGCTCGGTCTGTGTCGCGGTGAGGGCTCGGGCTGTTTCGCGGCGAGGGCTCAGCCTGTGTCGCGGCAAGGGCTCGGTCTGTGTTGCGGCGAGGGCTCGGTCTGTGTCGCGGCGAGGGCTCAGGCTGTTTCGCGGCGAGGGCTCAGCCTGTGTCACGGCAAGGGCTGGGTCTGTGTCACGGTGAGGGCTCGCCCTGTGGTCGCGGCGAGAGCTCTGTCTGTGTCGCGGTGAGGGGTCGGTCTGCGTCGCGGCGAGGGCTCGGGCTGTTTCGCGGCGAGTTCTCAGCCTGTGTCGCGGCAAGGGCTTGGCCTATGTCGTGGCGAGGGCTCGTCCTGTGTCGCGGTGAGGGCTCGGACTTTGTCGCGCCGAGGGCTCGGCCTATGTCGCGGCGTTGGTTCGGCCTGTGGTCGCGGCAAGAGCTCGGCCTGTGTCGTGGCGAAAGCTCGGCCTATGGTCACGGGGAGGGCTCGGTCTGTGGTCACGGCGAGGGCTCAGTCTGTGGTCACGGTGAGGGCTCGGTCTGTGGTCACGGCGAGGGCTCGGTCTGTGGTCACGGCGAGGGCTCGGTCTGTGGTCACGGCGAGGGCTCGGTCTGTGGTCACGGCGAGGGTTCGGTCTGTGGTCACGGCGAAGGTTCGGACTGTGGTCACGGCGAGGGCTCGGTCTGTGTCATGGCGAGGGCTCGGTCTGTATCACAGCAAGGGCTCGGTCTGTGGCCACGGTGAGGCCTCGGTCTGTATCGCAGTGTGGGCTCGGACTGTGTCGCAGCTAGAGTACGGCCTGTGTCGCGGCGAGGGCTCGGCCTGTGTCGCGGCGAGGGCGCGGCCTGTGTCGCGGCGAGGGTGCGGCCTGTGTCGCGGCGAGGGCTCAGCCTGTGTCATGGCGAGGGCTCGGTCTGTGATCACGGCGAGGGCTCGGTCTGTGTCATGGCGAGGGATCGGCCTGTGTCACGGTGAGGGCTCGGTCTGTGTCGCGTCGAGGGCTCGGTCTGTGTCGTGTCGAGGGCTCGGTCTGTGTCGCGGCGAGGGCTCGGTCCGTGTCACAGCGAGGGATCAGCATGTGTCGCGGGGAGGCCTCGGCCTGTGTCGCGGCAAGGGCTCGGTCTGTGTCGCGTCGAGGGCTCGGTCTGTGTCGTGGCAAGGGCTCAGTCTGTGTCGCGGCGATGGCTGGGTCTGTGTCACGGCGTGGGCACGGTCTGTGTCACGGCGAGAGCTCGGTCTTTGGTCACGGTGAGGGCTCGGTCTGAGGTCGCGCTGAGTTCTCGGACTGTGGTCACGGCGAGAGCTCGGTCTGTGTCGCGGTGAGGGCTCGACCTGTGGTCGCGGTGAGGGCACGGTCTGTGTCGCGGCGAGGGCTCGGTCTGTGTCGCGGCGAGGGCTCGGTCTGTGTCGCATCGAGGGCTCGGCCTGTGTCGCGGCGCGGGCTCGGCCTGTGTCGCAGTGAGGGTTTGGTCTGTGTCGCGGCGAGGGCTCGGTCTGTGTCACGGCAAGGTCACGGTCTGTGTCGCGGCGAGGGATCAGCCTGTGTCGCGGTGAGGGCTCGGCCTGTGTCGCGGCGAGGGCTCGGTCTGTGGTCACGGCGAGGGCTCGGTCTGTGGTCACGGCGAGGGTTCGGACTGTGGTCACGGCGAGGGCTTGTTCTGTGTAACGGCGAGGGCTCGGCCTGTGTCGCGGCGAGGGCTCGGTCTGTGGTCACGGCGAGGGCTCGGTCTGTGGTCACGGCGAGGGTTCAGACTGTGGTCGCGCCGTTGGCTCAGTCTGTGGTCGCAGCAAGAGGTCGGCCTGTGTCGTGGCGAAGGCTGGGCCTGTGGTCACGGCGAGGGCTCGGTCTGTGGTCACGGCGAGGGCTCGATCTGTGGTCACAGCGAGGGCTCGATCTGTGGTCACGGCGAGGGCTCGGTTTGTGTCATGGCGAGGGTTCGGTTGTGTCGCGGCGAGGGCCTGGCCTGTGTCACGGCGAGGGCTCGGTTTTTATCGCGGTGAGGGCTCGGCCTGTGTCGCGGCGAGGGCTCGGTCTGTGTCGCGGCGAGGGCTCTGTCTGTGTTGCGGCGAGGGCTCGGTCTGTTTCGCGGCGAGGGCTCGGTCTGTTTCGCGGCGAGGGCTCGGTCTGTGTCGCGGCGAGGGCTCGGTCTGTGTCGCGGCGAGGGCTCGGTCTGTGTCACAGCGAGGGCTCGATCTGTGGTCATGGCGAGGGCTCGGTCAGTGTCGCAGCAAAGGCTCGGTCTGTGTTGCGGCGAGGGCTCGGTCTGTGTCGCGGCGAGGGCTCGGTTTGTGTCACAGCGAGGGCTCTGTCTGTGTTGTGGCGAGGGCTCGGTCTGTTTCGCGACGAGGGCTCGGCCTGTGTCCCGGCGAGGGCTCGGTCTGTGTTGCGGCGAGGGCTCGGTCTGTTTCGCGGCGAGGGCTCGGTCTGTGTTGCGGCGAGGGCTCGGTCTGTGTCGCGGCGAGGGCTCGGTCGGTGTCGCAGTGAGGGCTCGGCCTGTGTCACGGTGAGGGCTCGGTCTGTGTCGCGTCGAGGGCTCGGTCTGTGTCGTGGCGTTGGCTCGGCCTGTGTCGTGGCGAGGGCTCGGTCTGTGTCATGGCGAGGGCTGTCTGTGTCGCGGCGAGGGCTCAGTCTGTGTCACGGCGAGGGCTCGGTCTGTGTCACGGCGATGGCTCAGTCTTTCGTCGCGGCGAGGGCTCGGTCTGAGGTCACGCCGAGTTCTCGGACTGTGGTCACGGCGAGGGCTCAGTCTGTGGTCACGGTGAGGGCTCAGTCTGTGGTCACGGTGAGGACTCAGCTTGTGTCATGGCAAGGGTTCGGTCTGTGTCCTGTCGAGGGCTCCGTCTGTGTCGCGGCGAGGGCTCGGTCTGTGTCGCGGCGAGGGCTCGGTCTGTGTCGCGGCGAGGGCTCGGTCTGTGTCGCGGCGAGGGCTGTCTGTATCGCGGCGAGGGCTCAGTCTGTGTCACAGCGAGGGCTCGGTCTGTGTCGCGGCGATGGCTTAGTCTTTCGTCGCGGCGAGGGCTCGGTCTGAGGTCGCGCCGAGTTCACGGACTGTGGTCACGGCGAAGGCTCGGTCTGTGTCGCGGTGAGGGCTCGACCTGTGGTCGCGGCGAGGGCTCGGTCTGTGTCGCGGCGAGGGCTCGGTCTGTGTCGCGGCGAGGGCTCGGTCTGTGTCGCGGTGAGAGCTCGGGCTGTTTCGCGGCGAGGGCTCAGCCTTTGTCGCGGCAAGGGCTCGGTCATTGTCAAGGTGAGGGCTCGCCCTGTGGTCGCGGCGGGAGCTCTGTCTGTGTCGCGGTGAGGGCTCGGTCTGCGTCGCGGCGAGGGCTAGGGCTGTTTCGCGGCGAGTGCTCAGCCTGTGTCGCAGCAAGGGCTCGGCCTATGTCGTGGCGAGGGCTCGGCCTGTGTCGCGGTGAGGGCTCGGACTTTGTCGCGCCGAAGGCTCGGTCTGTGTCACGGCGAGGGCTCGGTCTGTAGTCATGGCGAGGGCTCGGTCTGTGGTCACGGCAAGGGCTCAGTTTGTGTCATGGCAAGGGCTCGGTCTGTGGTCACGGCGAGGGTTCGGTCTGTGGTCATGGCGAGGGCTCGGTCTGTGTCACAGCAAGGGCTCGGTCTGTGGTCACGGCGAGGGCTCGGCCTGTGTCGTGGCGAAGGCTCAGCCCATTGTCACGGCGAGGGCTCGGTCTGTGGTCACGGCGAGGGCTCAGTCTGTGGTCACGGTGAGGGCTCAGTTTGTGTCATGGCAAGGGTTCGGTCTGTGTCCCGTCGAGGGCTCCGTCTGTGTCCCGTCGAGGGCTCGGCCTGTGTCGCAGCGTGGGCTCGGTCTGTGTCACGGCGAGGGCTCGGTCTGTGTCACAGCGAGGGCTCGGTCTTTCGTCGCGGCGAGGGCTCGGTCTGAGGTCGCGCCGAGTTCTCGGACTGTGGTCACGGCGAAGGCTCGGTCTGTGTCGCGGTGAGGGCTCGGGCTGTTTCGCGGCGAGGGCTCAGCCTGTGTCGCGGCAAGGGCTCGGTCTGTGTTGCGGCGAGGGCTCGGTCTGTGTCGCGGCGAGGGCTCGGGCTGTTTCGCGGCGAGGGCTCAGCCTGTGTCACGGCAAGGGCTGGGTCTGTGTCACGGTGAGGGCTCGCCCTGTGGTCGCGGCGAGAGCTCTGTCTGTGTCGCGGTGAGGGGTCGGTCTGCGTCGCGGCGAGGGCTCGGGCTGTTTCGCGGCGAGTTCTCAGCCTGTGTCGCGGCAAGGGCTTGGCCTATGTCGTGGCAAGTGCTCGTCCTGTGTCGCGGTGAGGGCTCGGACTTTGTCGCGCCGAGGGCTCGGTCTGTGTCACGGCGAGGGCTCGGCCTATGTCGCGGCGTTGGTTCGGCCTGTGGTCGCGGCAAGAGCTCGGCCTGTGTCGTGGCGAAAGCTCGGCCTATGGTCACGGGGAGGGCTCGGTCTGTGGTCACGGCGAGGGCTCAGTCTGTGGTCACGGTGAGGGCTCGGTCTGTGGTCACGGCGAGGGCTCGGTCTGTGGTCACGGCGAGGGCTCGGTCTGTGGTCACGGCGAGGGCTCGGTCTGTGGTCACGGCGAAGGTTCGGACTGTGGTCACGGCGAGGGCTCGGTCTGTGTCATGGCGAGGGCTCGGTCTGTATCACAGCAAGGGCTCGGTCTGTGGCCACGGTGAGGCCTCGGTCTGTATCGCAGTGTGGGCTCGGACTGTGTCGCAGCTAGAGTACGGCCTGTGTCGCGGCGAGGGCTCGGCCTGTGTCGCGGCGAGGGCGCGGCCTGTGTCGCGGCGAGGGTGCGGCCTGTGTCACGGCGAGGGCTCGGTCTGTGATCACGGCGAGGGCTCGGTCTGTGTCATGGCGAGGGATCGGCCTGTGTCACGGTGAGGGCTCGGCCTGTGTCGCGGCGAGGGCTGTCTGTGTCGCGGCGAGGGCTCGGTCTGAGGTCGCGCCGAGTTCTCGGACTGTGGTCACGGCGAAGGCTCGGTCTGTGTTGCGGCGAGGGCTCGGTCCGTGTCGCAGCGAGGGATCGGCATGTGTCGCGGGGAGGGCTCGGCCTGTGTCGCGGCAAGGGCTCGGTCTGTGTCGCGTCGAGGGCTCGGTCTGTGTCGTGGCAAGGGCTCAGTCTGTGTCGCGGCGATGGCTGGGTCTGTGTCACGGCGTGGGCACGGTCTGTGTCACGGCGAGAGCTCGGTCTTTGGTCACGGTGAGGGCTCGGTCTGAGGTCGCGCTGAGTTCTCGGACTGTGGTCACGGCGAGAGCTCGGTCTGAGTCGCGGTGAGGGCTCGACCTGTGGTCGCGGTGAGGGCACGGTCTGTGTCGCGGCGAGGGCTCGGTCTGTGTCGCGGCGAGGGCTCGGTCTGTGTCGCATCGAGGGCTCGGCCTGTGTCGCGGCGCGGGCTCGGCCTGTGTCGCAGTGAGGGTTTGGTCTGTGTCGCGGCGAGGGCTCGGTCTGTGTCACGGCAAGGTCACGGTCTGTGTCGCGGCGAGGGATCAGCCTGTGTCGCGGTGAGGGCTCGGCCTGTGTCGCGGCGAGGGCTCGGTCTGTGGTCACGGCGAGGGCTCGGTCTGTGGTCACGGCGAGGGTTCGGACTGTGGTCACGGCGAGGGCTTGTTCTGTGTAACGGCGAGGGCTCGGCCTGTGTCGCGGCGAGGGCTCGGTCTGTGGTCACGGCGAGGGCTCGGCCTGTGGTCACGGCGAGGGTTCAGACTGTGGTCGCGCCGTTGGCTCAGTCTGTGGTCGCAGCAAGAGGTCGGCCTGTGTCGTGGCGAAGGCTCGGCCTGTGGTCACGGCGAGGGCTCGATCTGTGGTCACAGCGAGGGCTCGATCTGTGGTCACGGCGAGGGCTCGGTTTGTGTCATGGCGAGGGTTCGGTTGTGTCGCGGCGAGGGCCTGGCCTGTGTCACGGCGAGGGCTCGGTTTTTATCGCGGTGAGGGCTCGGCCTGTGTCGCGGCGAGGGCTCGGTCTGTGTCGCGGTGAGGGCTCGGTCTGTGTCACAGCGAGGGCTCTGTCTGTGTTGCGGCGAGGGCTCGGTCTGTTTCACGGCGAGGGCTCGGTCTGTAGTCACGGCGAGGGCTCGGTCTGTGGTCACGGCAAGGGCTCAGTTTGTGTCATGGCAAGGGCTCGGTCTGTGGTCACGGCGAGGGTTTGGTCTGTGGTCACGGCGAGGGCTCGGTCTGTGTCACAGCAAGGGCTCGGTCTGTGGTCACGGCGAGGGTTCGGACTGTGGTCACGGTGAGGGCTCGGCCTTTGTTGCGGTGAGGGTTCGGCCTGTGTCGCGGCGAGGGCCCAGCCTGTGTCGCGGCGAGGGCTCAGCCTGTGTCACAGCGTGGGCTCGGACTGTGTCATGGCGAGGGCTCGGCCTATGTCGTGGCGAGGGCTCGGCCTGTGTCGCGGCTAGGGCTTGGTCTGTGGTCGCGGCGAGGGCTTGGTCTGTGTTGCGTCGAGGGCTCGGTCTGTGTCGCGGCGAGGGCTCTGTCTGTGGTCGCGGCGAGGGCTCGGCCTGTGTCGCGGCGATGGCTCAGTCTTTCGTCGCGGCGAGGGCTCGGTCTGAGGTCGCGCCGAGTTCTCGGACTGTGGTCACGGCGAAGGCTCGGTCTGTGTCGCGGTGAGGGCTCGACCTGTGGTCGCGGCGAGGGCTCGGTCTGTGTCGCGGCGAGGGCTCGGTCTGTGTCGCGGCGAGGGCTCGGCCTTTGTCAAGGTGAGGGCTCGCCCTGTGGTCGCGGCGGGAGCTCTGTCTGTGTCGCGGTGAGGGCTCGGTCTGCGTCGCGGCGAGGGCTCAGCCTGTGTCGCGGCAAGGGCTCGGCCTATGTCGTGGCGAGGGCTCGGCCTGTGTCGCGGTGAGGGCTTGGACTTTGTCGCGCCGAAGGCTCGGTCTGTGTCACGGCGAGGGCTCGGTCTGTGTCACGGCGAGGGCTCGGTCTGTGTCACGGCGAGGGCTCGGTCTGTGGTCACGGCGAGGGCTCGGTCTGTGGTCACGGCAAGGGCTCAGTTTGTGTCATGGCAAGGGCTCGGTCTGTGTCACGGCGAGGGCTCGGTCTGTGGTCACGGCGAGGGCTCGGTCTGTGTCACAGCAAGGGCTCGGTCTGTGGTCACGGCGAGGGTTCGGACTGTGGTCACGGTGAGGGCTCGGCCTGTGTTGCGGTGAGGGTTCGGCCTGTGTCGCGGCGAGAGCCCAGCCTGTGTCGCGGCGAGAGCTCAGTCTGTGTCACGGCGAGGGCTCGGCCTGTGTCATGGCGAGGGTTCGGCCTGTGTCGCGGCGAGGGCTCGGCCTGTGTCGCGGCGAGGGCTTGGCCTGTGTCGCAGCGAGGGCTCGGCCTGTGTCGCGGCGAGGGCTCGGGCTGTGTCATGGCGAGGGCTCGGCCTTTGTCGCGTCGAGTCCTCGGTCTGTGTCGCGGTGAGGGCTCGGTCTGTGTCACTGCTACGGCTCCGTCTGTGTCGCGGCGAGGGCTGTCTGTGTCGCGGCGAGGGCTTGGTCTTTGTCACAGCGAGGGCTCGGTCTGTGTCGCGGCGAGGGCTTGGGCAGTTTCACGGCGAGGGCTCGGCCTGTGTCGCGGCAAGGGCTCTGCCTGTGTCATGGCGAGGGCTCGGCATGTGATGCAGCGAGGGCTCGGACTGTGTCATGGTGCATGCTCGGCCTGTGGTCACGGCGAGTTCTCGGCCTGTGTTGCGGCGAGGGCTCGGTCTGTGTCACGGCGAGGGCTCGGTCTGTGTCGCGGCGAGTGCTCGGCCTTTGTCACGGCGAGGGCTCGGCCTTTGGTCGCGGCGAGAGCTCGGCTTGTGTCGCGGCGAGGGCTCGGTTTGTGTCGCGGCGAGGGCTCGGTCTGTGTCGCTGCGAGAGCTCGGTCTGTGTCACGGCGAGGGCTCAGCCTGTGTCGTGGCGAGGGCTCGGTCTGTGTCACGGCGAGGGCTTGGACTGTGTCGCGGCAAGGGCTCCGGCTTTGATCGCGGCGAGGGCTCGGTCTGAGGTCGCGGCGAGTTCTCGGACTGTGTCGCGGCGAGGGCTCGGTCTGTGTCGCGACGAGGGCCCGGCCTGTGGTCGCGGCGAGGGCTCGGTCTGTGTCGCGGCGAGTGCTCGGTCTGTGTCACGTCGAGGGCTCGGGATGATTCGCGGCGAGGGCTCGGCCTGTGTCGCGGCAAGGGCTCGGACTGTGTCACGGCGAGGGCTCGGTCTGCGGTCACAGCAAGGGCTCAGACTGTGGTCACGGCGAGGGCTCGGCCTGTGTCATGGTGTGGGTTCGGCCTGTGTCGCGGCAAGGGCTCGGACTGTGTCGCGGCAAGGGCTCGGTCTGTGGTCGCGGCGAGATCTCGGTCTGTGGTCACGGCGAGGGCTCGATCTGTGGTCACGGCGAGGGCTCGGACCGTGTCACGGCGAGGGCTCGGTCTGTGGCCACGGCGACGGCTCGGTCTGTGTCGCGGCGAGGGCTCGGCCTGTGTCGCGGCGAGGGCTCGGCCTGTGTCGCGGCGAGGGCTCGGCCTGTGTTGTGGCGAGGGCTTGGCCTGTGTCGCGGCGAGGGCTCGGTCTGTGTCACGGTGAGGGCTTGGTTTGTGACGCAGCGAGTTCTCGGCCTTTGTCACGGCGAGGGCTCGGCCTGTGTTCGCGGCGAGAGCTCGGCCTGTGTAGCGGCGAGGGCTCGGTCTGTGTCGCGTCGAGGGCTCGGTCTGTGTCGCGGCGAGAGCTCGGTCTGTGTCGCGGCGAGAGCTCGGCCTGTGTCAGGGCGAGGGCTCGGCCTGTGTCGCGGCGAGGGCTCGGTCTGTGTCGCGGCGAGGGCTCGGACTGTGTCGCGGCGAGGGATCCGGCTTTGGTCACGGCGAGGGCTCGGTCTGTGTCGCGGCGAGGGCCCGGCCTGTGGTCGCGGCGAGGGCTCGGTCTGTGTCGCGGCGAGGGCTCGGTCTGTGGTCGCGGCGAGATCTCGGTCTGTGGTCACGGCGAGGGCTCGATCTGTGGTCACGGCGAGCGCTCGGTTTGTGTCACGGCGAGGGCTCAGTCTGTGTCACGGCGAGGGCTCGGACCGTGTCACGGCGAGGGCTCGGTCTGTGGCCACGGCGACGTCTCGGTCTGTGTCACGGCGAGGGCTCGGCCTGTGTCGCGGCGAGGGCTCGGCCTGTGTTGTGGCGAGGGCTTGGCCTGTGTCGCGGCGAGGGCTCGGTCTGTGTCACGGTGAGGGCTTGGTTTGTGACGCGGCGAGTTCTCGGCCTTTGTCACGGCGAGGGCTCGGCCTGTGTTCGCGGCGAGAGCTCGGCCTGTGTAGCGGCGAGGGCTCGGTCTGTGTCGCGTCGAGGGCTCGGTCTGTGTCGCGGCGAGAGCTCGGTCTGTGTCGCGGCGAGAGCTCGGCCTGTGTCAGGGCGAGGGCTCGGCCTGTGTCGCGGCGAGGGCTCGGTCTGTGTCGCGGCGAGGGCTCGGACTGTGTCGCGGCGAGGGATCCGGCTTTGGTCACGGCGAGGGCTCGGTCTGTGTCGCGGCGAGGGCCCGGCCTGTGGTCGCGGCGAGGGCTCGGTCTGTGTCGCGGCGAGGGCTCGGGATGATTCGCGGCGAGGGCTCGGCCTGTGTCGCGTCAAGGGCTCGGACTGTGTCGCAGCAAGGGCTCGGACTGTGTCACGGCGAGGGCTTGGTCTGTGTCACGGCGAGGGCTCGGCCTGTGGTCACGGCGAGGGCTCGGTCTGTGTTCACAGCGATGGCTCGACCTGTGGTCACGGCGAAGACTCGGTTTGTGTCACGGCGAGGGCTCGGTCTGTGGTCACGGTGAGAGCTCGGTCTGTGTCACGGCGAGGGCTCGGTCTGTGGTCACGGCGAGAGCTTGGTCTGTGTCACGGCGAGGGCTCGGTCTGTGGTCACGGCGAGGGCTCGGTCTGTGGTCACGGTGAGAGCTCAGTCTGTGTCACGGCGAGGGCTCGGCCTGTGTCGCGGCGAGGGCTCGGCCTGTGTCACGGCGACGGCTCGGCCTGTGTCACGGCGACGGCTCGGCCTGTGTCGCGGCGAGGGCTCGGCCTGTGTCGCGGCGAGTTCTCGGAATGTGTCGCGGTGTGGGAGAAAACATATTAAACATTAAGGCATGCTGGGATACTTGACCACTTTACTAATTGAACAAAGGACACTAAACTAGTTAAAACTAAAAGAACTGCTGACTGCCATAATAAAGTCAAGCTGACCTTTTGGCTTAGGACATCTGGTGATAAAATGTGAACATGTTAATCTGTTTCTTGAGAACAATGGAACCTATGAAACCATATGTTGAAATGTAATGTAAGCTAATCACATGAAGTTGTTTACCTTGCTGTATAACTATGAGCGCTGTACAATAGTAATTTAGAGTGCTGGTGAGCAGTCGGGACTGCTGCAGACTCTCCGTGATATCATGTAATACATTCCTAAAGCGAACCTCGAAGTCTCCGTCTGATAGTTAATTTCCTCGACAGAATTTGGCGTAGTCGTGCAGGATCCCTAACAACGGGATCCAAAAGAACTAAGAAGGTCTAAGTTGGGTATAGCGTCGACCTTGTATATCACTTGGCCCGCTTAGGCTCCAATTAGACAAAGGAAATTTTAAAAGGGACTCTCCTAAAAATAAAAGGAAAGTGCCCGGTGCCTCCCAGCTGAAAGGGGGAGAGCACCTAGTGCATCCCAGCTGAAATGAGGACGGCGCGCGGTTGCCTAGTTATCCAGCCGGTGACTCATGCTGAGCCAAGAAGCCCGTCAGGCTGAGGCAAGACTGCTGAGAAGAGAGAAAAGACTATGGCACCGAATTAAGTAGCTACAAAGAGAATAAAGGGTTGACTTCGAGACTCGCGGACGGAAAAACCGGTGAGCGCTCATTGTATTTTGTGTATATAAAATAACCCGCGGTTGTATAACCAGTAAGTTTAAAACTAAGTTACAGGAGTAAGGAGAAGATGGGAAATAACGGCAGTCGAGCGGATTCGTCCGATCCTGCCAAGAAAGGAGCCCGAGGCAAGGTAAAACAGAAGGCTGCAAATGGTAAAATCAAGATATGTAAAAGAACGAATGACAGAATAAAAAAGCTCGTGCAACATCAAAAAAGGTAGGAGATCCCATCGTTCCACCGGGATCGCCAGCCGATACTGTAATAAAAGAAACAGGAGACGATCAGTATGCGGTAACTTTTAGTCGTGATCTGTATGGATGGTCGGGTGGAGATTGGCCTTATGGGGGAAGTTTTAAAATACCTTTAATAAAAGAATGGGAAGAAATTACTAGAAATGAAGGAGGGGATCCTGAGTGGGACACCCCCTATATGTTATGGTGCTTTGCTAGGTGGATGGAAGTAGCAAAAAGACACCAACCCCCAAAGAAGAAGGGGAAACAGGAAGAGGCAGAGGCTAGTCAGAAAAAGGAAGAGGTGCTGCCTAAGGCTCCTGTTGTGGAAATCTATCCCCGAACCCCAGCGGGAGATCCGGTTGAGATGGGGGAAGAGTTAAATAATTTACTAATGATAGCGGCTGCTCTAAGACAGCAACCGGCACGATTTCCGGCGCCGCCTCCCTACAATCCAGCAGGTCTAGCGGTACCACAGCCAGTTGTACCACTACCAGGGGCACCGCCTGGAGCTCCACCCCCACCCGCAGATGAACCCGTAATTGAACCTTCTCCTCCAGCAGAGGCACTCGGAGCAGGAGCTGCTGCACTGCCTGGTAGTAATGTACAGGACCTACCCTCACGTAACGGACCTACAACTAGGTCACAAACAAAAGAAACAGTCCCTAGAGACAGAGGCGCGCTCGAACCTGACACTACTACCCATCAACTTCCTCGAGTCATGATAGGAGAGGTGGCAGTGTTAAAACCATGGTCCCCAGCGGAAGCTAGAGCTATGATAGCCGAGGCACCAGACCCCTTAAAGAAGCCCTCTTCCTGGGGATGTGCTAATGCTGCTAAAATGTGCGTATGGGGCCTCATTGTCGACCCTAAGGGACGGATTTGCTGTTCCCCCGGGAGAAAATGGAGATTGGCGACAAGATGATGTACAACTGGACCAGGGAAATGAGTCTTTTGCTCACTGGTTAGAACATAGGGGTAAAGAGACTATAATGAGAGGAGCCAAGAAGCATAGTGACATAGGAGAAGTTACTCGATGTCTGCAAAGAAAGGAGACAATTCCTGATTTTGTAGCTCGATTTAAAAGCAAGTGGGAGGAACATGCGGGAGTTCCGTTAGCAGACAATGGACCTTTGGCAGTACAAACACTGCTAAACTGCATGTTACCCTTTCAAGCTCAAGCCTTTAAAATTATTAATCTAAATTGGCAGACTCAGCCCTGGGCGGACGTAGTTACTGCTCTGGTAAATATGGATAGGGAAGGACTCTTTACTCAGTCGAAAGAGCAAAAGCCAAAAACAGCGGGACAATATTTCCAACAGAATAGAAGAGGATTTGCAGGAAGAGGAGGTTATGGTAGAGGCAGAGGAAGGGGAAGAGGACAATGGCCAATGAGAGATAGATCACAGGATGAATGTAGGAACTGTGGGAAAAGAGGACATTGGGCTAGAGATTGCCGATGCCCCCCAAGGCCACAGCAGGGATACGCCCAACAAGGAGGGTATCCAGCTCCAGGGGCAGAAGGAACTTCCTTTTCTTTCAGTAACCCTAATCCATCCGCATAGGGGTGCCACGGAGAAGCGGTGGTACAGGCGGCTGTGATCAGGTTGTCCAAATCCATGAGAGAACAGCCTATGGCTACAGTTAAAATAGGAAATAGCCATTTGGACCTTCTGGTCGATACCGGTGCAACAATGTCCTCTGTACCCCCCTCCGTGGGTATACCCGCCAGTCAATTTAACGTTGTAAGCATGGGAGTAGCCGGTATCCCCATGTTAGAACCCCTCTCCAAACCTACCGAAATTCAAGTGCACGGGCAATCCGTCACAGACACCCTCATAATTTCTCAGACCGCCCCTCTCCCTATGTTGGGAAGACAGGCTTTATGTAAATTGGGAGCAGTTATATACTGCACCCGAGATGGCATGTTCATGGAACTGCCTCAAATACAAACTCATCAGCTAATGAATTTAATGATAGAGGAAAAGCAAGTAGAAGGAGCCCCCATTTTGTACTGCTGGCAGCTGAATAGCAATCCTTATGGCCAATTGGTAAAAAATGTATACCAAGCCTTGCAGGAATTAGAAGATCCTCAGGGACAGTATTTACAATATCTAATTGAAACCAGTAGAGAAAAGAAACGGACCCATTGTACGGCATGGTACACGCATAAAGAAACACCCAATTATCAAGAATTGGTTTGCTCATACCTAAACCAGCCAGAATTGCTGCAGATTTCACCTTATTTATTCTTTGGCGATAAAGGCCTGGGAATGTTGGTTCACCTTACACATGAACAAAAAGAAAGATTTAGGATGCATCACACATCCGAACCCCACCTGACTATAGCAGTCAGAGCCCCGGCTAAGGCGAAGGAAGTGGGGGAGATGATAAAAAGAATACAACACCACAAGCCAGTCTATTCCATCACGTTGCCAATTCAAGCTGGAAAGGTGGAGATAGAATTCTTTAATGAAACAGAAGGAAAAATTCGCTGGTTAAGAAAAGAATGGGATACTATTTTTGAAAGACAGCAGCCCCCTAAGGAAAATCCGCAATTGTTACCATGGGCATTGACTAAAGTACCTTCTGAATTATGGGCAAAGCACAAGAATCATGTGGGAAAGGTGCATTCGGCACCTGAACATAGGGTCCAGCTACAGAAGAATGCTGTTTTGCCCTGTCTAAAGCAGTACCGCCTGGCCCCAGAGGCCGAGGAAGGAATAGCAGCGGTAATACATTCTTTACTGCAGCAAGGGGCTTTAGTCAAAACACAGAGCCCCTGCAATACTCCTATTGTGCCCATCCCGAAAGTAGGAAGACCAAATGACTGGCGTTTTGTGCAAGATCTCCGGGCGATCAATAAAATAGTCATTCCCATTGCTCCCTTGGTGCCAGATACCAACATCATCCTCTCCTCTATACCAGCTGATGCAACTACCTTTTCGGTTATCGATTTGTGTTCTGCTTTCTTCTCCATACCACTGCATAAGGACAGCCAATATCTGTTTGCCTTTACTTATAAAAATCAGCAATATACCTGGACCAGGTTGCCCCAGGGGTATACTGAAAGTCCTGCGGTGTATGCGGCAGCGGTTAAAAATGACTTGGAGGAATGTCAGTTATCGGATCAGTCCACCTTAATCCAGTACGCAGATGACCTTTTGGTTGCCTCCCGAACGGGGCCAGACTGCCAAGAAGATACTATAAAATTGCTCCAGCATCTGGCTAGCAGGGGACACAGGGTGTCCACCGAGAAGTTGCAGTTTTGCCAAACATCCGTCCAGTATTTGGGTTTTCAGTTGGAGTATGGACAGCGAAGATTGGGACTGGAAAGAATAAGAGCAGTGGATAAAGTGCTGATCCCGCGAACAAAGAAGGACATTTTGTCGTTTCTGGGAATGGTGGGTTATTGTAGACAATGGATATATGACTACAGAGAAATGGATGCGGTCTTACGATCAGCTACGCTGCAGACAGAGCCCCCCATAGTCGAATGGACGCCAGAACGAGATAAGGCATTCAGTGATCTTAAAAAAGCTATGGTCAGTGCTCCCGCGTTAGGACTACCTAAGTATAATAAGCCTTTTCAGTTATACGTCAATGAAAGAGAAGGCTTTGCAACAGGAGTACTGGCACAAGAACATGGGGGAGGAAAAAGGCCTGTAGCATATTACTCTGTAGCCTTACCAGCCATAGTGACGAGCCGTTGCTGCAACCGCCACAATAGTGGAAAAATCCATCCCTATTGTGCTTGATCACCCTTGTGTGGTAATTGTTCCCCACGCAGTGCTGCTATTATTAAATTCGGCAGCTACTCAGCACTTTACGGCGGCAAGAAGGACTGGGTATGAGATAATCCTCTTGTCACACTCTAATTATACCTACCAGCGATCACCAGCTGTCAACCCGGCGACCTTCGTGCCAATAACAACAGAACATCCAGGTGAACCAGAACACGACTGCTTGTTAACTGTTGAAGCCACCACTACACCCAGGCCAGATTTGCTAAGTGATCCTATTGATAATCCTGACTTGATCCTCTTCACGGATGGTTCTTCGCATCGACCTAGTGATGATCAACTATTAGCAGGTTATGTGGTGGTGACTCCTCATGAATTATTGGAAGCTTATGCGTTGCCACCTGGCACATCTGCACAAGCAGCTGAACTATATGCATTAACCAGAGCCTGTATTTTGGCTAAAGATCAAAGCGTCAATATCTATACTGACTCCCGTTATGCATTTGTGGTAGTGCATGATTTTGGACAATTATGGAAAAACAGAGGTTTTATTACATCCTCAGGAAAATCTATTAAGCATGCGCAAATGGTGTTAAATTTGTTGGAGGCTATTCAGTTGCCAAGTAAAATTGCAGTACTAAAATGTGAGGCCCACACCATGGCAGGTGATGAAGTCTCGTGTGGAAATAGGTTTGCTGATAGCGCGGCTAAAGAGGTCGCACTGAGGCAGGCCCCACAGCTTCAAGCCGCCAAAAATACCGTTAGTAACTTTCCTCCAGAACGTCCTAGTAGCATTGATGCTGATCTACTACGACAGGCCCAAAGTCAGGCAACAGTCCAAGAAAAACATACTTGGAGTAAGGCAGGTTGCTATCAAGATCATGATATATGGATGCATCCTGATGGCCGAGTGGTTTGCCCACGAAGCTTGTTTTTGCCCCTGTCTCGCCTGGCACATGGACAGGCTCACATGGGCAAAGGAGGGATGGCACATGCATTGTCCCAACAATGGTATGCACCAGGAATAACGGTAACAATTGAAAAAGTTGCCAGAACGTGTTTAGTATGTCAGCAGAACAATAGAGGGAAATCGCCCGCAAATTTTGATCACCTACCCCAACCAGAGCTGCCCTTTGAAAATCTACAGATAGATTTTGTACATATGCCCGCAGTAAAAGGATTTAAGTACATACTGGTAATAGTAGATATGTTCTCCAGATGGGTAGAGGCATACCCCACTAGGAGGGATGATGCCAGAACAGTAGTAAGCATTCTGCTAAAAGAAATAATACCTAGATTTGGAATACCTATGGGAATAAACAGTGACAGAGGAACTCATTTCACCAGCAAACTGATAAAAAACTTAACTGAAGCCCTTGGATTTCAATGGAAATTGCACATACCTTACCAGCCACAATCCTCAGGAATAGTGGAAAGAGTGAATGGGGAAATCAAGGCCGCCCTAACCAAAGTATGCCAGCAAAATGGGTTGCAATGGTCGGATGCCGTGCCAGTAGTAATGTATGCCCTGAGAAATCAGAAAAATAGAAACACAGGTCTGACACCACATGAGATCTTGATGGGCCAGCCTATGACAACAGGCACTGTGTGAGGCAAAGGAAGAGATTGCGGGGGCTCTAACACATATATTCAGGACCTCTCTGGCCACAGGGGATGTGCCAGAGGACTGGAGAACCGCTAATGTAGTACCATTATTCAAGAAGGGTAGTAGGGAAAACCGGGGAACTACAGGCCAGTGAGCCTAACATCAGTGGTAGGAAAATTATTGGAAAAAATTCTGAGGGACAAAATTTGTCTCCACTTGGAGAGGCAAGGATTAATCAGGGATAGTCAACATGGCTTTGTCAAGGGAAGATCATGTCTGACTAATTTGATTGAATTTTTTGAGGGGGTGACTAGGTGTGTGGATGAGGGTAACGCAGTGGATGTGGTATACATGGATTTCAGTAAGGCCTTCGATAAAGTCCCGCACAGGAGACTGGTCAAGAAGGTAAGAGCCCATGGAATCCAGGGTGCCTTGGCACATTGGATACAAAACTGGCTTAGTGGCAGAAGGCAGAGGGTGATGGTCGAAGGTTGTTTTTGTGACTGGAAGCCTGTGGCCAGTGGGGTACCACAGGGATCGGTGCTGGGTCCCTTGCTGTTTGTGGTCTACATTAATGACTTGGATATGAATGTAAAAGGTATGATCAGTAAGTTCGCGGATGATACAAAAATTGGTAGGGTGATAAATAGCGAGGAGGGTAGCCTCAGTCTGCAGGACGATATAGATGGGTTGGTCAGATGGGCGGAACAGTGGCAAATGGAATTTAACCCGGAAAAGTGCGAGGTGATGCACTTTGGGGGGACTAACAAGGCAAGGGAATACACAATGAATGGAAAGACCCTAGGCAAGACGGAGGGTCAGAGGGATCTGGGTGTGCAAGTACACAGATCCCTGAAGGCGGCGGAACAGGTGGATAAGGTGGTAAAAAAGGCATATGGGATACTTGCCTTCATTAGCCGAGGCATTGAATATAAGAGCAAGGAGGTTATGATGGAGCTGTATAAAACACTGGTTAGGCCACAGCTGGAATACTGTGTGCAGTTCTGGTCGCCACACTACAGGAAGGATGTGATCACGTTAGAGAGGGTGCAGAGGAGGTTCACCAGGATGTTACCAGGGCTGGAGCGCTTCAGCTATGAAGAGAGACTGGGCAGATTGGGTTTGTTTTCCTTGGAGCAGAGGAGGCTGAGGGGGGACATGATTGAGGTGTACAAAATTATGAGGGGCATAGATAGGATGGATGTTGAGGAGCTTTTTCCCTTAGTAGAGGGGTCAATAACTAGGGGGCATAGATTCAAGGTAAAGGGCGGGAGGTTTAGAGGGGATTTGAGAAAGAACTTTTTCACCCAGAGGGTGGTTGGAGTCTGGAACTCACTGCCTGAAAGGGTTGTGGAGGCAGGAACCCTCACAACATTTAAGAAGCATTTGGATGAGCACTTGAAATGCCATAGCATACAAGGCTACGGACCAAATGCTGGAATATGGGATTAGATTAGACAGGGCTTGATGGCCGGCGCGGACACGATGGGCCGAAGGGCCTCTATCCGTGCTGTATTACTCTATGACTCTATGACGCCCACCCATGACTCCAGAGAAGGTGGCATTAGTTTGGAATGATGAAAAATCATTAAAATATGCTCAGGCCATGTGTGAAACAGCAGGAAGAATACATGAGAAAGTGAGACAGGCCCAGACGCGCCCCACAGAAGGAATCATGCACCTCTTTAAACCCGGAGATCAAGTTTATGTGAAAGCGCTAAATAAAGAATCTTTTTCTCCTAGGTGGAAAGGACCATATTTGGTGCTGCTTACAACTCGAACAGCTCTCAAATTGAAAGAAAAACCTGATTGGGTACACGCTACAAGGTGCAAGTTGCATCATCCGGAGGAAACACCGGAGGTGGAGTATAAACATACTGCACCAGACACCACTTCAGAAACGGGAAAAGATCCGTGCCCACCATAATTTGGCACTCCATTGAAGGACTGATTACTTTCGGATTGCTATATATGTTTATATTTAATGCTGTATAACAATAATTAGGAAAATTTAAAGATTTCTAGGATAAATCAGGAAATATGTTAAACCAGATGATAATAATCGGCCTATGTGTAATAAGGACAGCCGCCTGGACCATCCTGCCTACTGAAAAAACAGAATGCGCAGGCCAGTTAGGATGGAAGGCGAGAGACAGTAACCAATCGCAGGGAACTTACACTTGTAACAATGGCACCATTTGTGTAATTGCTAATTGGACGATTAATTGCGAAGCCTGTGGGATGTTCGAAATGAAATCTGGGATGGATAAAATAGTATTTAGCCAAGGATCTAATATAACTCTAAGTATAAAATGGGAAAAAGGAGTGAACATAAGTTGTAGGATAGAGAATGACACTGACATACTAAACAATTATACTAAATTATGGAAATGGTATAAAAATGACACAAGAACCGGAGACATGGAACAACCGATATATTTGAAAGACGGTCAGGCGTACGGATGCGTGAATGCAACTCTTATAGAAGGAAGACCTCACTGGTATGGGGAAACATTCTTTGCAAAGAAAACGAAACAGATAGAAAGTCCTATGGACCATTTGCAAAGATTGCATTCTACCTGTACCCCGGTCTTGATCTCCCCATATACTCTAAATTTGACAGTACAGGTACAATATGAGGATAAAAAAGATACTGGATGTAATATTACTACTATACAAGCCAAATTGAATAAGAGAGTTAGGATCGGGAGAAGGAGAAGGGACATGGCAACGGTCTTGGGAGGAGTAGGAACTGGTATGGGAGTCCTTAATGCAATAGATATTGAAACATTGCAGAATAAAATACAGCAAGTAGGAGGGCTGACAGGAGATGCTATAAAATTAAGAAATGCTTGGGACAATGGACTGACAGCAGCGATGTTAACACAGTGGATATCAGATACAATGAGTTGGAAGCAAGTAAATAAGGTAGAAAAGGAACAAGAGAATGTTGCAAAGGGACAAGAGAAAGTCAATAATCATACTCAATGTATGTTTAAAGAAATTACCAAGCAGTCACTGAGGGCTGAGCTAGAGCGAATCGCTATGTCAGGACATGCTCCTAGTTGGATGAGAATTTTCGGATTTGAAGGAAATAATCTAGAAGTAAAACCTGATCGAAGATATACTAAATGTGACCTTAAGGGATGTAATTTTACAATGAAAGTGGTAAATGTGACAAAAGCCAAAACCTGGTGTCAGTTCTTGGTATTGCCCCAACTGTTTGGAGAAAACTTTTGGTATCCCGAATTTCATGGTAAATGGATAGATCAGGGGAATAAGACCCACGATGCCTCGGATTGCCAAGATTGGCCGTTTGGAAAAGTATGCCCATTGCATACCCCTATATATGAACCTTGCTCGTTACAACATAGTAGAGGTACATGCATTTGGAATTTGAAACCTTGTAATGATACTACCTTGCATGAGATAGGCCAGAACTATCTGTGTATTAGCAGTGCCTGGCCTATATATGTAGGCGGGATTTTGAAAAGGCCCCCTTTAAACACTTGCATAAAAGATGTTTATACTGTGTTTGACCCACATACCAACAAGACATATCAGTTGGGAAAATGGGCTACGGTAATGCAAAGAAGAACTGTATTGGGGATAGAAAATGCCCCCCCTACAGTTAATTTGGCTAATCTGACGAAATTTTGAAAAACAATGAAAAGATAGCAGAAGCCTTAGTGAAAAGAGGAAGAGATCTGCACCATTTAAAAGCAGTGATGGATTATGATGAGCAAGGTTTGATTCAAATAGCTACACAAATAACAGATTTGACGGTACACCACTGGTGGGATGTGTTTAAAGGATGGTCACCTAAAGCATCTGCAGTGTTGGAATTGTTTGTTCACCCTGTAGTGGCGCTTCTTAGTTTCCAAACAGGCAGGCCACTGGGCTGTGGGGCTTTTAACATCGAGTAGACGCGTGTCGAAATAAAACGTTCCCAAACGTAGCTTTGTCTTTTAAACGGTTTACTATAACACTTAACAAACAGAATTACAAAGCAAACACGTATAAACGAACACGGTCAAAAACTGTACTGCTCCAAACCTCACAGCTTCTGCCTCTTTCACCACGTGCAGTTTAAAACTGTAAGATGGCTGCACCCATGTGTGGCTTAGGGACTGTTCCATTGTGGCAAGAATGAAGGGGGTGTCGGACTATACTACTGGAGCAAGAAAATAGGGGGTTTCTTAATACAATAAGTCGTTCAGGTAAATTAACTGTATTATGCCATTTAGCCACTATTTTAAAGTATTTTCTTAAGCTTTTATGGCTCTTACATTCCGGCCCCTAATTGACTAGGCACATGAAGCATATCAATTACTCAAACATTAAGAGTCATAAACTAATGAGTTCAACATATTTACAATACAAGTGTCCACTTTTTTCTTTCGTTCAGGAGCTTTTCACGCTGCTTCTTGTAGCAGGCAGAGCTTTGTGATCGGTCTCTCCAGGGTACTGGTCTTGGTTTGCAAACAGACGCGACGAACGACGCCTCTGGAGTCTGGCATGGTCGTAATTATTTTTCCCATCAACCAAGAATTTCTAGGGGCTGAATCATCCACAATTAAGACAATGTCTCCGACGATGAAGTTCCTCTTTATTTTGGACCATTTTTGACGCTCCTGTAGCAGAGGTAAGTATTCTCTTGTCCATCTGGTCCAGAAGAGGTCTGACATATACTGAACTTGCCTCCACTTCCGACGGGCATACAGATCTTCCTTTTTGAAGACTCCCGGGGGCATGGCTGGCTGTGTTTTCAACAACAACAGGTGGTTCGGAGTCAGGGCTTCGAGGTCATTGGGATCATCTGATGTCTTAGTTATCGGTCGGTCATTAATGATGGCTTCGACCTCGCACAGAACGGTTTGGAGTCCCTCGTCGTCCAGCGCTTGCTGCTTCAGTACAGAACTGAGTAGTTTTCTTACGGTGCGTATCTGTCTTTCCCAGACACCTCCGTGGTGGGATGCAGCCGGAGGATTGAAGATCCACTTAATTCCTGTTTGCATCATGACTTCCTGTATTTTAAGCTGATTCCAACCTTCAATAGCTTCCCGTAGTTCTCTCTCCGCTCCGACGAAATTAGTGCCATTATCAGAACGCATAATGGACACCTGTCCTCTTCTACAGACAAAGCGCCGCAAGGCGTTAATACAGGAATCAGTGTCAAGCGTGTGTGCCACCTCAGTATGAACTGCTCTGATGGTCAAACAAGTGAAAAGCACACCATATCTCTTGACAAGGCTCCGTCCTCGCTTTACCTCGAAAGGCCCGAAATAGTCCACCCCTACATTTGTAAATGGGGGCTTGTCTGGTAACAAACGGTCTTCAGGCAGGTCTGCCATTTTCTGCTCCCCAGCTCTAGCGTGTAACCGTCTGCAAACAATACATTCAGAGAGTATTTTTCTTATTACGGAATTAGCTCCTGGAATCCAGTATCTTTGTCTTAGCTTCGCAAGCACGTGATTCCTCCCACTGTGTCCAATACTCTGGTGTATATGCTGAAGAATGAGAGTAGCAACCCGGAGGTCCTTAGAAAGGATAGCAGGATGCTTGGCCTCCTCTGGCATATCTTCATCCCATCCTCTCTTGTCTCTACACAGCTCTCGTAGCATCAGCTTCACCGGCAGAATGAGTGGTGCCAGGAATCCGAGAGGGTCGTAGATGGAACTGACCACGGAGGGCTCTTACACACCCGATGGTTATATTTTGTGTAGTGACAGGAGTTTTATTTATATTAATTTGTATAATGTGGATAAGAGTGAGATATCTGTTAGCGCAAACAGTAGAATCAGTAGCATCTGTAAAAAGAGCTACGAAAGTACTAGAGAGAAAGGAAAGAAAAAGAGCAAACCAGGATGGCTATGATGAAGAAGATTGTCTAAAAATGCATCCTTTCCCAAAGGGATATTATCCTCCCTATGAAAACTAACTGAATACAATGCCGTAAAGCAGTGTTGATCAGTAAAGATCAACAAGGAGGGAATTGTGGGAGAAAACGTATTAAACATTAAGGCATGCTGGGATACTTGACCACTTTACTAATTGAACAAAGGACACTAAACTAGTTAAAACTGAAAGAACTGCTGACTGCCATAATAAAGTCAAGCTGACCTTTTGGCTTAGGACATCTGGTGATAAAATGTGAACATGTTAATCTGTTTCTTGAGAACAATGGAACCTATGAAACCATATGTTGAAATGTAATGTAAGCTAATCACATGAAGTTGTTTACCTTGCTGTATAACTATGAGCGCTGTACAATAGTAATTTAGAGTGCTGGTGAGCAGTAGTGACTGCTGCAGACTCTCCGTGATATCATGTAATAAATTCCTAAAGCAAACCTCGAAGTCTCCGTCTGATAGTTAATTTCCTCGACACTCATTCTCACTAGACACTTGGTTCTCCACTAGTTCTGGGAAGTTTTTTGTGTCTTCTTCTGTGAAGATAGACACAAAGTATTTGTTTAATTTCCAAGCCATTTCCTTATTCCCCAGTATAAATTCTCCTGTCTCAGCCTGTAAGGGACCCACATTTACTTTTGCTAATCTTTTCCTTTTTACATACCTAAAGAAACTTTTACAGTCTGTTTTTATGTCTATTGCTAGTTTACTCTCATATTCTATTTTCCCTTTTTTAAATCAATTTCTTGGTCCTCCTTTGCTGAATTCTAAAATCCTCAGGCTTACTACTCTTTTTGGCAGCATTATAAGCCTTTTCCTTTGATCTAATACTATCTTTAAATTCTCTTGTTAGCCATGGTTGGACCACTTTTCCTGTGGGGTTTTTGTGTCTTAAAGGAATGTATATTTGTTGTAATTTATGTATCAATTCTTTAAATGCTAGCCATTGCTTGTCTACCATCATACCTTTTAATGTAGTTTCCCAACTCACCCCTCATACCTACGTAATTTGTTTTGTTGAGATTTAAGATCCTAATTTCAAATTTAACTAAATCACTTTCAAACTCAGTATAAAATTCTATCACATTATGGTCACTCTTCCCTAAAGGCCCCTTTACTACAAGGTTATTAATTAACCCTTTCTCATTGCACAATATTAGATCTAAAATAGCCTGTTCTCTAGTTGGCTCCTCAACATACTGATCTAGAAAACTATCTTGCATACATTCCATGAATTCGTCCTCCACCCTATTGCTGCAAATTTGGTTTGCCCAGTCTATATGTAGATTAAAGTCCCCCATGATTACTGTATTACCCTTGTTACATGTACCTCTAATTTCCTGATTTATACTCTGCCCTACATTACAGCTACTGTTTGGGGGCCTATAAAGAACTCCCAGCAATGTTTCCTGCTGTTTGCTTAACTCCACCCAAACTGATTCTACTTCTTGATTTTCGGAGCTAAGATCCTTTCTCTCTACTGTCTTTATCCCATCCTTTATTATCAGGGCTACCCCTCCTCCTTTTCCATTTTGCCTATCTCTTCTAAAAGTTGCGTATCCTGGAATATTTAGTTCCCAATCTTGGCCACTTTGCAACCACGTCTCCGTTATGGCTATTAGATCAAACCTGTTAATTTCTATCTGCGCTATTAATTCATCTATTTTGTTGCGAATGCTTCGCGCATTCAGATATAGTGCCTTTAGCTTTGACTTATTTCTATTTTTCCCTGATGTCACCTCAGTCACTGGTGCCCTATTACCTTTGTTACTCTCTCTGTCCCTTCCTGACCCACTCTGCTTATTTTTACCCAAAACTCTGCTCTAGAGCCTTGACATTTCTCTCGCTGCTTTTAAATTTACTCTTTCTTGAATCCTCCCACCCCCCCTTCATTAGTTTAAAGCCCTGTCTACTGCCCTAGTTATTCGGTTCGCCAGGACACTGGTCCCAGCCTAGTTTAAGTGGAGCCCGTCCCAACGGAACAGCTCCCTCTTTCCCCAGTACTGGTGCCAGTGCCCCATGAACCAAAACCCCTTCCTCCCACACCACTCTTTGAGCCACGCATTTAAACCTCTAATCTATTTGTCCCTATGACAATTTGCGCGTGGCTCAGGTAACAATACAGGTAGACTACCCTTTATCCGGACTTCCGAAAACCGAAACCCTCTAAAAACCGAAGGTTTTTTCGTTCAGCGTAAGTCGTGCGTACGAACGAAAAAACCTTCGGTTTTTAGAGGGTTCCGGTTTCGGAAGTTCGGTTAAAGGGTAAGTCGTGCGCATGACCCCCCGCCGACCCCCCCGCGGACCCCGGCGGCCCCGACAACCGCCGACCCCGCCAGCCCCGACAACCGCCGACCCCCCCGCGGACCCCGCCGGCCCCGACAATCGCCGACCCCGCCAGCCCCGACAACCGCGGACCCCGCCGGCCCCGACAACCGCCGACCCCGCCAGCCCCGACAACCGCCGACCCCCCCGCGGACCCCGCCGGCCCCGACCCCCGCCGACCCCGACTGACTTACGCTGAGCGTCAGCGTAAGTCGTGCGCACGACCCCCCGCCGACCCCTGCCGACCCCCCGCGGACCCCCGCCGACCCACCTTCCGAAATCCGAAATTCTCCTTTATCCGAAACTCGGCTGGTCCCGAGGTTTTCGGATAAAGGATAGTCTACCTGTACAGAGATTCTTACCCTTGAGGTTCTGCTTTTTAATTTGGATCCTAGCTCCTCAAACTCCCTCAGCAGAACCTCATTCCTAGTTCTACCTATGTCGTTGGTTCCTATGTGGGCTACGACAACTGGATCCTCCCCCTCCCACTCCAAGTTCGTCGTCAGCTGCGAGGTGCTGTCTTTAACCCTGGTACCGGAAAGGCAACACAATCTTCGGAACTCTCGGTCGCGGTTGCAGGGAACAGTATCTATCCCCGACTATACTGTCCCCTACCACAACTACATTCCCTTTCACTCTCCCCACTTGAATGGCCTCCTGCACCATGGTCAGCTTGCTCATCCACCCTGCAGACTTTTCCCTTTAGGAATAGGAGTTGGCCATTCAGCCCCTCAGGCCTGCTCTGCCATTCAATTAGATCCTGGCTGATCTGCAACTCAACTCTATTCCCTTCTGCAGTGGGGAAAGAGTTAAACTGACATCGCTGGCAGTTTCACTGAATAGTGTAAGGACAGGGACTAACATGAAAGACCACATCCATAAAGATGCGATCAAAGATAGCTGACCTTTGGAGAGATATAAAACAATTAAATGGAGACTGGGTGTCCAGCATTTCAACTGCCTGTAAGAACTTTATTACCTAGGTTACATTCCAAGGTATCTTTTAATTAGCATTCAGCAGTTTGAATGATTGATTGAGGAGGCAGCTTATACATGTTTATATTAAGATTCGTAACCAAGCCGTGAAGGTGCATGCAGGCCAAGATCCAATCAGGTGGCAGGAATGAATTTAACATGAGGTGGCTATGCTTATTGTAATGTATATAAAAATGTAGTGTTTGCTGTATCAATTTGGAAAGGTCTGGCTAAGACAGAACAGACTGTTTCCTCAGCGGTGCAATAAAGACGATTTGACTATCGATCTAAAATCTTGTGTCGAGTGTTGGTTTAAAATACTCCACAACCCACCCGCCCCCGCCCCCCCCCCACCCCATTGATCTATAATCCCTTGATACCCTCATCTAAGGCTCGAGTGGGGCATAAATGCCAGCATGAACTGGTTGGGCCAAATGGCCTGTTTCTGTGTTGTAAAATCTATGTAATTCTGTAACAAAAATTTATTGATCTCAGTCTTGAAAGCTCCAACTGACGCAGCATCCACAGCCACTTTCCTCCAGAGAAAAGAGTCCCAGCCTGTTCTGTCTTTCCTAATAGTTATAACCTCTCAGCTCTGGTATCATCCTTGTAAATCATTTTTGCACCTTCTTTGGCGCCTCTATATCCTTTTTGTAATATGGAGACCAGAACTGTGCACAGTACTCCAAATATGGTCAAACCAAGGTTCTATACAAATTTAACACAACTTCACTGCTTTTCAATTCTTTTCCTCTAGAAATGAACCCCAGTGCTTTGATGTGAATCGTTACCTCAATATTCTATTCTATGTAATTCTATCCTTTTATACCTCGACCCCATTTAGACACTTATATTCCAAGCAATATTTGGCCTCCTTATTCCTCGTACCAAAATGTACCAGCTCACTTATCTATATTGAAACTCATTTGCCATTTACACACCCATTCTGCAAATTTAACAACATCTTGTATTTTGTCAGTATTCCTTGGTGTCATCCGCAAATTTTGAAATTGTACCTCCGATTCCCGCCTACAAATCTATATATATAAACGGATCGATCTGTCTGTCTGTCTGTCTCTCTGTCTGTCTATCTGTCTGTCTATCTGTCTGTCTGTCTATCTGTCTGACTGTCTGTCTGTCTGTCCTTCGGTGTGCGTCTATCCGGCTATGCACTCGAAAGTTATAGAGTGTACCTACACGTGCGTTACATCAAAAGAAAGCTTACGATTCCAAAATGGTCGTAAGTGTATTTACATTTCGGCCGGACAAAAATTGCGCCCGCGGTATCCAAAAAACGTTCAAAATTCCACTCATTAGCATCTCATTATCCGCTCATTAGCGATAGAGTGACGTCGAGGTCGACCAATCGTACGCCGGGTTCCTGGCGCGTGCGGGCGGGCTCTCCTACAGTTGAGTGACGGGACGATTGACCAATCCTACGCTTCGGTGACCTGACGGTCGACCAATCGGTGCGTGTGTGGGCGGGCCTTATCGTTCTGAACCGAGGTGAGTCGCCGCCATCTTGATTCCAAACTTTTCATTGCTTTTTCCCGCTTTCTGCGACTTTAAAAAAAAAGTTGCTTTTAAAACACATAGGCCTAGAAATTCAGTAGGCCTAGCGCCCCATTTGGGGCGCTGGAGGGCCTAGCGCCGGAGTTATGGCCAGTTTAAAAATTCCCTGGGGCCCTGGAATCGGCGGTAGACCGGTAGCGCTGCGCCGGCACCGATGACGTCATCGGTGTGCGCAGCGTCCCGGTTGCCATGCCGACGGGCCCCAGCGCCGAAATTCAGTTGCGGCCGCCTCGCCCGTGGCAGCCGCAACTAAGACTCTGGCAACAGAGTCTTACACGACTTTGCGCCGGCGCATAAAGGTGGAGCGGCGGCCGGCCGCTTTCCCGCCGGCCGCCTGCCCGCACCTCCCTCCCCGGACTCCCCCACTGCCCCCCTGCGGAACAGATGCTTCTCGGCTGCGAGCCCGGCACTTCCCCGAGGTGCCGGGCTCATTTTTGTGGCGATTTTACCGGCCAGCGGGCGGGTGCAGGCAGCTCCTCCTTAACTGAAAGAGGAGGCCTGCACTTCCCGAGCCTGCCGCACCGCATCGGGCGCCGCAGCGCCGGAATAGCGCCGCAATGCGGCGCGTAGCGCCAGTTTTCAGGCGCAAACACCCTTCAGTAGCGCCGGCAGCCGTTTGGGCGCGGCGCTACTGAATTTTTGGCGCGCGCAGGGGGACTTAGCGCCGGCGCTAACTTTCCGGCGCTAAAGCCCTGGCGTGGCGCCAACTGAATTTCTAGGCCATATTGTTTTTAAAAAAAGTTAATTACTTTCTAAATCTTTTATCTAATCTCATTAATGTTCCTACCTTTCCCCGTTTTTCCAGGTAGGCCTCGAAGCCTCGGCCTCTCCTCCGCACCCACGCCCGAGCTAGGCACCTCCCGGCCCCAGTCAGCAAGCGGCCCCCGATTGCCGCCATCTTTGTGAAGGCTGGAGGGGCGGGCCTCAGCCGAGTGCCGCTACCGCCGCCATCTTAGTAAAGGCTGGTGCGGCGGTGGTGGCACGGACCTCCGCGGAGCAGGTGCGCGGCGGCGTCTAACTCTCCCCCCCCAGTCTGTCTCTCTCTCTCTTCCCCGCGCCTCCTGAATGCGCGGGGGAAGAGGCCCAGGGCACCGTGGCCGCTTTTGGAGACTTCAACTCCGTGACAGGTGAGGAGGGTCTTTGTTTACGTTGGGCGGCGGGCGGTTTCCCCGGGTGCTGATCCCTGGCAGTGTGGGTGTGGGGCCGGAGCCCGGCTCTTACCTTGCCCCGGAGAGCGGGCGGACGGCGGGGCCTGGAGTAGCAAATCGGGCACCGGCGCCAAGATGATTTGCATACAGAGCCTGAGCGGCCGGCGAGCTCGGAGACAAAAATCGGCAGAAAAACTGAGAGCGGCAGAGGGGAACAGACGTCAGAGAGACAGAGAAATAGGGAGGGAGGAGAGGGAGAGGACAGGGAGAGGGGGAAGGAGAGGGAGGGAGAGGGAAGAGAGAGAGGGTGGGGGGAGAGAGAGAGGGTGGGGGGGAGAGAGAGAGGGTGGGGGGGAGAGAGAGAGGGTGGGGGGGAGAGAGAGAGAGAGGGGGTGAGAGAGAGAGGGTGGGGGGGAGAGAGAGAGGGTGGGGGGGGAGAGAGAGAGGGTGGGGGGGAGAGAGAGAGAGAGTGGGTGGGGGGGAGAGAGAGAGTGGGTGGGGGGGAGAGAGAGAGGGTGGGGGGAGAGAGAGAGGGTGGGTGGGGGGAGAGAGAGAGGGTGGGTGGGGGGGAGAGAGGGTGGGGGGGAGAGAGTGGGTGGGGGGGAGAGAGAGAGGGTGGGTGGGGGGGAGAGAGAGAGGGTGGGGGGGGAGAGAGAGAGGGTTGGGGGGAGAGAGAGAGGGTGGGTGGGGGGGGAGAGAGAGAGGGTGGGGGGAGAGAGAGAGGGTTGGGGGGGAGAGAGAGAGGGTGGGGGGGTGAGAGAGAGAGGGTGGGGGGTGAGAGAAAGAGGGTGGGGGGGAGAGAGAGAGGGTTGGGGGAGAGAGAGAGGGTGGGGGGGTGAGAAAGAGAGGGTGGGGGGGGAGAGAGAGAGGGTGGGGTGGGAGAGAGAGAGAGGGTGGGGGGGAGAGAGAGAGGGTGGGGGGAGGGAGAGAGAGAGGGTGGGGGGGAGAGAGAGAGGGTGGGGGGAGAGAGAGAGAGGGTGGCGGGGGAGAGAGGGTGGGGGGGAGAGAGAGAGGGTGGGGGGGAGAGAGAGAGGGTGGGGGGGGAGAGCAATTAGCAATGAATCAACTCAAGCTCTATTGGACACCTTTCTGGATAACATATACACTCACAATAAAGAAGGCGTAAAACCGGGCAGTGAATAACCTAAACAATATTTTTGATAATTTGGCAACAAGGTCAAACTTGAAAGCTCGCAAGAACAAACCCAAAACAAAAACTATGAAAAATGGTTTGACCCAGATTGCCATAGCATGAGGAAAAAACTTAGAAAAATATCAAACCAAAAACACAGACAGCCGGAAAACGAGGAATTACGCCTTACTTATTGTCAGACACTAACACAATACAGAAACACACTCAGAACCAAAAAAGAGCAGTATATTAAGAATACACTCAGCTCCATTGAGGAATCCATTGATTCCAATTGTTTCTGGGACAACTGGAATACATTACACAAAAAACAACACGACGAATTGGCCATTCAAAATGGAGACACATGGGAAAACCACTTTGAAAAATTATACCAGAAAAACACACTAAGGCCAGAACAACACCAAATATGCAAAAAATTGGAAAAGCTCAAAATGGCCATAAAAGATAACCAAAACCCGCTAGACTCCATAATAACAGAAAAAGAACTAGTTGAAAAACTCAAGGACCTGCGACCAGGAAAAGCTTGCGGTGCAGACGGCATACTAAGCGAGATGATTAAACACACAGACGATAAAATGAAACTGGCTATCCTAAAACTCTTCAACTTGGTTCTGAGTGTCGGTTACCTTCCTGATATCTGGAACAAAGGACTCATAATGCCCATATACAAAAGTGGGGACAAAGTCGACCCAAATAACTATCGAGGCATCTGTGTAAACAGTAAACTGGGGAAGGTATTCTGTAGTATCATAAACAAAAGACTTATAAACTTCCTTGAGGAGCACAATGTCTTGAGTAAAAGCCAAATTGGATTCCTGCCAAACTACAGAACATCAGATCATATCTTCACCCAACAGACCCTAATTGACAAACACGTTCATCAAAACAAAAGCAAAATCTACGCATGCTTTATAGATTTCCAGAAGGCTTTCGATTCCATCTGGCACGACGGTTTATTCCTGAAACTTATCGAAAGCGGGGTAGGGGGAAAAACATATGATGTAATTAAATCAATGTATACAAACAACAAATGTGCAGTTAAAATTGGAGACAAACAAACAAAATACTTCCCACAGGGGCGGGGGGTGACGCAGGGCTCGCCCATCTCACCAACACTCTTTAATATTTACATAAATGAATTGGCAAAACTACTTGAACAATCTACAGCACCCGGCCTCACCCTATATGAATCCAAGGTTAAATTCCTCCTCTATGCAGATGACCTGGTTCTGCTGTCACCAACTAAGGAGGGTCTACAGCAGAACCTGGATCTGCTGGAGTCGTTCTGCCAGACCTGGGCCCTGACAATAAATCCCCAAAAAACCAAAGTCCTTGTGTTCCAGC